>NW_017307995.1:111756-161102 GCF_000935625.1 Nanorana parkeri
GACGAGAGAGTGGTTACCACCACAGGACTGAGGATTAGGTGAGTATATCTTTTTTCTTTTAAACCCTAGATCAAAATAAGCACTTAAGCCTTGCAGATAGAGGGTAGCCCCACAGCAAGGGTTCATTTTTAATAAGCCCAAAGTTCTTCTAGAATACTCCATCCACATCTACTGAACTAAACTCACTAGTCTCATATTTTATCATAAATAATGTCATTGATTGAAATATCAGTGCTGTAATGTTTTCATGCTCTGGATATATGGTTAATATAAATATTATGTAAATATTTTATTATATTATTGCATGTGACGACACACAAGAAATTACATTTTGCTACAATGTAAAGTAGTGAGTGTACAGCCCTTTGTCCCCTCAAAATAACTCAAGTCACAGCCATTACCGATACTTTTCCTCAAGTACTCGCCGATGCCAATCACCAATACCTTTTTAGTGCATGTGAGTTTTTCTAAAACAACACAGACTAATGAGTTTGGGACAGTGGTTTAGCACCAGGTCCCGGTCGCAGCTGCAATCATTGCACCTCTGGTAGTGTTCTGCCAATAACTCCAAGATATAGAGGGACTACAAATCTCAGCAATACAATATGCAGCAATGCAGAATAGGAAGCTGCATATTCTGTGTTGCTCTCCAGGGATGTTCAGGGTCTAACCAGGACTGTGTGTGGTCTTCACCAGATTCTTTGCGGGGTCTCATGAGGCTGTACGTCGTCTGACCAGGGCTGTGTGGGGTCTCAGGAGGCTGTGCGGGGTCACACCAGGGCTGTGTGCAATCTCCCCAGGACTGTGTGTGGTCTTCACCAGATTCTTTGCGGGGTCTCATGAGGCTGTACGTCGTCTGACCAGGGCTGTGTGGGGTCTCAGGAGGCTGTGCGGGGTCACACCAGGGCTGTGTGCAATCTCCCCAGGACTGTGTGTGGTCTTCACCAGATTCTTTGCGGGGTCTCATGAGGCTGTACGTCGTCTGACCAGGGCTGTGTGGGGTCTCAGGAGGCTGTGCGGGGTCACACCAGGGCTGTGTGCAATCTCCCCAGGACTGTGTGTGGTCTTCACCAGATTCTTTGCGGGGTCTCATGAGGCTGTACGTCGTCTGACCAGGGCTGTGTGGGGTCTCAGGAGGCTGTGCGGGGTCACACCAGGGCTGTGTGCAATCTCCCCAGGACTGTGTGTGGTCTTCACCAGATTCTTTGCGGGGTCTCATGAGGCTGTACGTCGTCTGACCAGGGCTGTGTGGGGTCTCAGGAGGCTGTGCGGGGTCACACCAGGGCTGTGTGCAATCTCCCCAGGACTGTGTGTGGTCTTCACCAGATTCTTTGCGGGGTCTCATGAGGCTGTACGTCGTCTGACCAGGGCTGTGTGGGGTCTCAGGAGGCTGTGCGGGGTCACACCAGGGCTGTGTGCAATCTCCCCAGGACTGTGTGTGGTCTTCACCAGATTCTTTGCGGGGTCTCATGAGGCTGTACGTCGTCTGACCAGGGCTGTGTGGGGTCTCAGGAGGCTGTGCGGGGTCACACCAGGGCTGTGTGCAATCTCCCCAGGACTGTGTGTGGTCTTCACCAGATTCTTTGCGGGGTCTCATGAGGCTGTACGTCGTCTGACCAGGGCTGTGTGGGGTCTCAGGAGGCTGTGCGGGGTCACACCAGGGCTGTGTGCAATCTCCCCAGGACTGTGTGTGGTCTTCACCAGATTCTTTGCGGGGTCTCATGAGGCTGTACGTCGTCTGACCAGGGCTGTGTGGGGTCTCAGGAGGCTGTGCGGGGTCACACCAGGGCTGTGTGCAATCTCCCCAGGACTGTGTGTGGTCTCCCCAGTGCTGTTCTGGTGGGTGCATGTGGTGGAAAGGAGGAGGAAGAGTAGATGTGCGGCTGGTACTGTAAACAGCTCCCGTGGGGTCCCCACAGGGCAGCCATCAGAAATTTTGGGGCTGCCCCCCACTGCCGCCACACTGAGCCAGTCACATTAGTCTCTGACAGAGGAGCTTATGCTCTAATGTCCCCCCCACAGCCACACACTGTTATTATTAGGGATGCACCAATACTGGCTTTTCGGTATCGAGTACCGATATTTTTCTCCCGGTACTCGCCGATACCGAGGAAGTCCCATTAAGGAAGCCGGGCGGCGTAAAATGACTCACCACCCAGCTGATCCTCTGTTTGAACAGCAAACTTCGTTCTGTATAGTACAATAGACAAAATGTCATCCCGGGCGAATTTACGTCATTAATCGGGCCTGTGCAGACACCGGAAGCCTCAGTGTAGTTGGACCGAATTAGAGCGCAAGTTCATCCGGGGCGACTTTGCCACCGATGTTTGAGCACAGTGAGCATTGGCATAGATGAACACACTAAAAAACCGCAGCTATTACACCAAATACATTTTTTACATTAAAACAAGAGACATGTCAGAATCTGAAGACAGTGGCACCCAGCCTAGTGCAAGCAGAGAGGGTGAGGAGGAGCATGGCGCATCTGCAACCAAAAAAGGGCGAGCGCCATGTCATTTGAAGAAATGGTGGAGCTGGTATGCATCTTTAAGAGTCATGATTAAACATGACAATGACAATGATTGACATTGGAAGACCTCTAGCCAGTCCACGCTGCCTAGAGGTCTTCCAATGTCAATGTTGTGCTCATAGGCCATGCCGTGGAGAGCCTTTGCTGATCCAGGATACGTTCCAGCATAGCCAGTGTGGAGTTCTACCTCATCACCACATCTTGTTTAAGGCAGTACTCTGGAAGGCCTTTGTTGTAGCCTGAGAAGATGGCTGTCCCTCACACTGTGAAGGAAGTGTCCAGCCATCTTCCGACGAGAGTCCAGCAGTGTGGACAGCCTCCCGCACCTTCTCTCTTCCAAAGCACCCCTTATGACAATCTGCAGGATGTGGCTGTGCACTGCACACCCACAAATCCCCATCCAGTGCAGCCTTGGTCATGTTCGCAGCACTATCTGAGACCACAAAGCCCATCCTGCACTTTGTGCCTGCTTTGTCCCCCAGCCACTGCGTCAACATATTTCACAGTGCCCGCAAGATGTTCTGCGCAGTGTGCTGCTCATCTATGACCTCAGCATGTAACAGGAATGAGCGGTGCCCCTCTTTTCCAGCTGTTGACAATGGTGTCCCTGCAATTGCCACTGTAACTTGGGCCACCTTAGGCTGCCACCAATGAGCTGTGAGGGCTAGGAAGGCGTGCTGGCCAGTGGGAGCACTCCAGTCGATGTCTGTGGTGAAGTGAACAGAGTGGCCAACAGCCCTTCTGAGCTCCTCCTTCAGCACACCAACGCACGCCCTGTTTAACGATGGCACCACAGATTTTCTGAAGGTCGTGCGGGATGGGATGCGGTACTGCGGTGCAAGAGCCTGCAGGAGTTGCCTGCAGACTTGCACTCCACCACGTTAAAAGTAGGGATGGGCCCACAAGTCAATGTGCAGGTCACAGGTTGGGGACAAGACTTTGCCCAATCAGGGCACAGATAACTGTGAGAGGCATGATTGGGCAAAATCATAATGACTTTTCCCAATAATGGCTCACCTGTCAGATGACACTGCCCAATTGTTTGTTTTGCCGACATCTGTCAAAATGCCATTCTGCAGAGGAAGTATGTCACGAGCGGACGGGATGGTGGTCGTCATCGTCATCAAATCGCTCATGTTTACTCTTAAGACACTCCCCAGCAAGTGGGTCAAACCTTTCAAGACCAGAATATTTATAGTCAGGGTTGAAGGCTCTGTCCCACCCAAAATCTCTTTAAGCCTCCGAATTCCGTGACCAATATCATGTCTTAACAATCCTGGAAAGTAGGGGTGTCCTGATACCGAAGCTAGCATCGGTATCGGGACCGATACAAGGCATTTTGACAAGTACTCGTACTTGTCAAAATGCCCCGATGCACAGCGCCGATGCTTGCACTGATTTTTTTCTCTGTACCTTTTGAGGTGGCGAATGCTTTTCCTCACGAGGACATAGGTGGTGCTGAGCGGCTGAGCAGAGGAGCATCGCGTCACTGCTGTGGGCGGCGCTCCAGGTGGGGTCCTAATGTAGGTGGCTGGCGACTGCCCAGTGGACCCCACCTGGAGCGCCGCCCACAGCAGTGATGCGACGCTCAGCGCCGACGACGTCCTCACATGTGAGGAAAATCGTTCGGCACCACGATCGAGGCAACAGTAAGTAAGATGGGGCCTGGGTTTAGTGTTTTGTGTGAACAAGAAGAATCTATTGCTGCAGTGTATTCTGTATGTGCTGTACATGTACTACATATAGAATGCACTGCAGCAATAGATTTACAATTCTGCACTGCTAATAAGAAGGGGTTAAAAAATCCATAGTACATAATAGTACATAACATGTAGTTGTACTATGGATCATTTAACCCATTCATGTTAGCAGGTCATAATTGTAAATCTACTGCTGCAGTGCATTCTATATGTACTGTATATGTACTACATATAGAATGCACTGCAGCATATTTACAATTCTAACCTGCTAACATTATATATCGACAACTACATATTATGTACTATGGATCATTTAACCTATTCATGTTAGCAGGGCAGAATTGTGAGCGCCTCCCACAAGCTGAGCACCGAGACGCGATGCAGCGATCCCCAACAGATGCGGACCAGGGTGTTTTCTTGTCCACACCTGAAATGCATCCTAATGTATTCCTATGGTATTTCTGGGCTCTGTTCACACCAGTGTAGTCTGTTCCGATGCAGGGGGGGAAATGCTGCATGCCCTATTTTTTTTCTGCTCTGGAACACACCAAAACGCATATAAGCACATAAAACACATGCAAACGCACTGGACCACACCTGAAGGGCTTGTTCACACAAGATGCAGTTCTAATGCAGTCCTTCCTGGTTAGCAGCTGCATCAAAACGCATCACAATGTTCTGTTCACCCCAGTGCAGTCAGAAAGAATACTGCTTGCCACATTTCAGCTGCACCTGATTGCAACAGAACGCATCAAAAATGCATGCAAACAAAGCAGAACGCAACTGAATGCATCAAAAATGAAAAAACAAAACAACAACGACAGGAGTGAGAGGGGTGTAAACACTATGCACTTGGTCAAAAATCCATGGCGTACACACAGAACATAACAATTATTACCTTTGATTAGACATACGGATGCATGAAAAGAACTTATCCAGATGCGCCCTCAGATCCTTATATAAAGTCCAAAATTAGCCCTTGGATTATCTGACCCTCCACAGCAGGTGCACCCAATACCGACGTCCACTGCGAAGAGCAAAATCAGGGATTTTCCGCCAAAAGGGGATCCAACCATTATTTCAAAGTGTATAGCAAAGTTCGATAAAAAATTTATTTATTTTTAAATAATTCTAAAATCTACACATATCAAAAAACAAACAACATACATACATGTAATCACATAAAAGACTGCATTCGGCTATTTGTCAAAAAATGGCATGTGAAAAATATGTATATACTTGAGGTATTCGGTACGCCCCTGAGTACCTTAATATTTGAAATATATTTGTCGTTACACTTGGTTTCTAGAGTGTGTTCTTATGTCTAGAAATTTAGGAGTTGGAGAAAGATGTCAGTCCCATAGGTCAAAAACAAGGGCTACAATACATGTGTATGAAAAAGGCAGAACACAAGGTCAAAAATAGTTCATTAGATTGTCAAATTATAATGGTAGCACTCACGGTGCTGTTTTTCACTCATTGATGAAAGTCGAGGGACCCGGAGTGGTTTTACCACTAATCCAACGAAACTCGGCTGCAGACGCAATAGGTTCAGGAGAAGATTATCCTCATCTAGGGCCTTTCTTATCCACTATAGATGTTATTGGCCTTCACTGAACATTTGCTCTGTTCGTATGGTGCCCGTGTCCGGAACAGAAGAGGAGAGAAATCCCCTTGGCTGGGTCAATAATGTTGATTTGTTTTTCTATCAAGTAATCCACAATCAGTGCACATCAGCAAACATGTGCTCTTGGGAGGGTGGCTTTCTCCAGATTTGAACTATAAAGTCCTCCAGTGTAATATGTCCGTGGGATAAGGCAAAGCCGCGGTGACCTTAGCCGATGCAGTCAGACAGGAACACCTAACCCACGCCTACGACACGTTTCACCCCCCACCGGGGCTTCATCAGAAGGGCGTTGTTTGGCAAGGGTTCTAATTACCTTCCATAAATACTGAGAACAATCTCCTTAATAGTGAACAATTGAAAACACTTAGTGAACAATTAAGAATACTTGAAAACATTGGGTACCTGTGTGTGTCCCCACAGGGCACATTTGTTGGTTACACATTTTCAATTGGTCACTATTAAGGAGATTGTTCTCAATATTCTCAAGCTTCTGATGTCACTGAGCTGAGCCGGACGAACAGGTTTCTTTTTCGCTTTGCTGCCATTTGTCCTGCTGGTCTGATCCAGCAATACCCAATGCCTGTACTGTTTATATCATTGTGAGTACGCATTTTTTAATTTAATAAATTGCATTTTATAGGACGTTACGCACTATGTCCTTTTTCTCTTTCCACCTGGATTTATACTGGTACCTGTGATCTGAGGAGACCTTATCGCCTTTTCTGTGCATGGGCTTCCCTCCCCCATTAAGAAGGGAAAAAGAGCACTTGACCTAGCTCTGTAGGTCTACTTCCCCAAGTGAGCACTCACTTGTTGTCATCACTCACTGGGTGGAGGTGAAGGTCTGTCTGCATTGTGTGATTATCCTTACCTGAGAGTTATATGCAGATTGGCTGTGAATCTTCTGAAGGATTTTTTTTTTTTTTGCACAATCACCATTCTTTGCTTTTGTTTTTTCCTTGAGACTTTTTATTGTCTATATTGCTTTTTTGTCTTTGTGTAGATATTTTCTATTCCTCATTTGTTTGAAGGCTCATATATGTGACTCACTTATATATGTTTCAATGTATTAGATATGTATGATTATTGTTTTTCAAATTTTTAGATATTTAGTTATATCCTTAGTGCTTGGTAGCTCTTATTTCCACATTACACTTACTGGCGCTGATCACCTTTATTGTTTATTTTTATTCTCCTTCCTTATAGTTTCCATGTATGAGCCCTCGAACAACACATTTTTTAAATGTTGAACTAGTACACCATACTTTACAAAATTATATATTTTTTCCTCTTTAACAGGTACCACTTAATTTAAACCTGCTCTGTGCATTAATTAAACAGACAAATACCAAATAAAAATGCTTAATATAAACAAAAATAAGCTTTATTGCGCTTTTTGAAGTTAATAATGAAATGCTAGTCAGTAACTTAATAAAATAATTTAATCTCTCCACCTATGTCCACACTGTAAATTACAACATTTATAAAATGTAGTCATTGGTTCATCAGCTGAACGGGTCTGGATCTGCATGAAATAGGCACGTGGATGCTCACATTTTGGACACTTTTCTGAAATTGTATGAAAAGTAAAATAGATTAGAATAAAGCACAAATGACATATTGCCATGTAAACCTTCTCTAATACACCATTAAGAAAGCAATAAACAAATTTTTGGGAATGGGGTGGAATGGTGCACAACTGCTCTGCCTGGATGAAAAACTGAAACTGTTTGGGAAGGTTGTATTTAAATTTCAAGAATTCAATTCAATTTTACAACAGATCAACATGACAGTCAGGCATCAAAATACAAAAAATCTATTCTTATTTAAATTGTGCTTGTTTTTGAGCACAACAACTTTTGAGCACATTTTCAGTGATATTGATTATTACTCTTAAAATGTACTTGTGCTTTGCCCACACAAGGCAAATCAACAGGTCCACTTTAACCTGCCAGCAAAAACCTTCTTTCTGCTTCTCTGCTGGAGCTACAAGTTAAACAGTCATTGCTAGCACAGGACTACGGACTCCTCATGTGACAGCGCTGACTGGCCAGAGCTGTCATATGGAGTGAGTCACATGCTCATCTATACCAGGAACAGGCAGATTACTGAATGGACAGTTGCCATGCTTGTGCCTATTTTACCACATGGATGAATGAGGTTAGAAGCCAGATAGCTTGAAATGCATTATTCAGCATAAGGACTGAACTCTTCCATTAGGACAGAATATGGAGAAATAAATAGTGCTCTACAAACCATCTCCATTGTGACTTTGGGGTTTTCAGTATTTCCCATAGCTCTCTAGTTTAGACTGGAAAGATGTTACAAACTTGATTACCTCACTTGCAGTTGCCAATATTTCCTACTCCAGATACTTTCTTATTTCTGGCTCGAGGGCACAGATCCCAGATTTTCCCATACCCACACCAAGCAGGAGTTGAGGAAGTTGTAGAATTCCAATTCTCTAATTCACATCACTGTTAAATTGCATCTAAACCCAAGTACAAAAATGTAGCAGCTTGCCGGTCTTTAGATTAGTTTTCTCTTTCAGATTGTTTCCATTAGTTTAACCTGGGGGACTCATTTCTAACGCTCACTCACTGCACCTATGGAGGAGCAGCCTTGTCACCCTAGTAAAGTAAAAGTGTTAGGATTACAAAACAACTCCCCCTCTCGTCATCTCCATAACATAGAAGGGAGGGGTTCTGCAGTCCACAGAGCTGAACTGGGGCGGGCAAATAACAATGCTTGAGATAAGACAAGACCGCACTGGATTTCTGAAAGAATTATCAGTTCGTTTTTTTTGCACTGATCGAGTAGGTAGAACAAAACACTTTCAATTGTATATAAAACAGGCTAAAAAGGGAGGAAATAAGAGAAGTTAATTTTTTTTTTAACACTTTAACTTAATTGAAAAAAGAAACAAGGTAAGCACGGGGACACTGCTATAGAAGAGATTCCTCACATGCTATGGCTAAAACCTGACAAAAAAAACAATCATCCAGGAAAAAAAAAAGAAGAAGATTGGGATACGGCTTTTAAATATTTTTTGTACTTCCTGTTCTATTATGAAGAAGCACCAACCTCATTGGTCCTGCACTGTAGCATAGGAGGCCTTGTAATCAAATAATTTATGCTCATTTATAATCGAACCCTACTGAAACGCGCTCATGAAAGAACCATTCATATCATACAACTATCATACAACTATTATTTACCTGCAGTTGAGTCAACATTTTCCCATGCTGCGGAACCACCCAAAACATCATCAACTTCCTTGAGTTTAGGATACTTTCTGCTAGTGACCTGAAATAAAATAGGCAATAGAAACTTTAAATATGTAGCATAAACAAATGAATTCAGAGTGTTCACCCCCCTTGTTTTCTGTTCTACATACTAAAGCCATCTTCTTCTGCCCAGTTTTGTTTTATAGTGCTCTCATCCTCACCCCAGCATTTTACCCAACTTTCCCTCCTAGTTGTTTTCCCCTACACTAAATCAGCCAGCTGTATTCATTGGCTGACAGAAAATGTAATTCATGCAGACAGTCAAAATTTTAGTCTTCAGGTTCGGGATATGTATTTAAGATGCTGTAATTGCTGACTTAGGAGAGAAAGTAAACCAAGCAAGGAACTGTAGAGTCTCTAACAGGTTTTTAATGTTGTCTGTGTATGTCACCTGTGTACACAGACAACATTATGTGTATGTATGTGGTGGCTCTCTTCTCATTTCTTCCCTGTTAAGCTGCCCATACACCTGACTATTATCGTACGATAATCATGGGTGATCCCGCGATCGTATGAGAAACGGCAGGTGTATGGGCAGTGTGCGACCGCATATACTGTAAGGTCGCATGAGTTTCGTCTTACGAGCACACTAGAAAACTTTTCGGCGGGTTGGTAGCGCGATCCCAAAATGAAACGCACAGGCCGAGGTGCGCAGGCGCACACTGCCTGCTCACCATTGCAATCATCTTTAAGCCCTCCCTTTAGCGGGGAGGACCTGCGATGATCGCAAGTACGATCTGCCTGTCCAAGATGGGCAGTTCGTACGGAATTTTAATCACCTTACAACCATCGCACAACAAAAGTCGTGCGATGGTTGTAAGGTGTATGGCAACCTTTAGAGAGAACAGGAACTGAGGTAAGATCTCCTCAATGGGAGGGCAGAGAATGGTATAAAAATTTCTTTAACTGGAGAAGAGTGAAAATCTCTGTCTCCATGTTACAGCCATTCTTGACTCAGGAGCCGGTGTTTATCTTATGCTTTACTTTACAACATCCTCCTGCAATCAAAGGACTTGCTCCTACACATACGTCTGAAAATACTGGTTGGCTGGCTCTAATGATTATCCAATAACTTAAACACATTCTGAAACACTAACCCAGAGCAAGCATGCAAATCAAGAGCTTTTCTTTTCATTCTGAAGCTGGCCGTACACCGAGAGGAGAATTTATCAAAAATGGAGCAGACAAAATCTGGAGCAGTTGTCAGTGGCAACCAATCAGCTTCAGTTTGTTCAGTTGAGATTTGAAAATGAAAGATAGAAGCCGATTGGTTGCCATGCACAACTGCTCCAGATTTTGTCTGCTTCTGTTTTGATAAATTCCCCTCTGAGTTTTTTCTGGTTCAGCCACACTCTGGTGGAATTGTGACTAGCATATGGGTAGCTTTAATTTAGTAGTTGCATGCTTGTTCTGGGTCAGTATTGAAGCCACAGAGGCATTGTCAGAAGGAGATCGGAACTATCAGCCACATCAGAAGCCCCTCTTTCTTATCAGAGTGCCCCATTTTCACATCAGAGTTCCCCCTTCACATCACAGGCCGACCACTACAAACTTTTGAGCGACCCCTGAGGATGCCAGAATGCATATGGCACCCTGGTTGAGAAAGGCTGCTATAGTGCAGTAAAACAATACTGATGCTGTAACTGCCTAAAGCTGAACTCCGGCAACAAAAAAACAAAAAGTTTTTGTTGGCCATGCGCTAATGTAAGCTTTAAAGATGTGGCAGGCTCCTGCTGTTTAGGTAAGATGATAACCCCAACCCTTCTGTAAGCAATGAGATGTACAGTCTTGGCTCCGATACAGAGAAGGTAGTGGGTAGCTCCAACCTCAGCATCTCACAAAACATTTTTTTTTTTCTTTACAAAAATAATACATGACTTTCTATGAATGCTCAATGGAGATGATGCAATTTACTTTCCCTCATGATCTCCTTGTCCATCCACAGAGTGCCTTGTATTCTGTGTAAACCCCCCCTCCCCCCAAAAGAAAACCAAATACAAAAGACGTATTGTGAATGGTCGAGGTGCTGAGCACGTGTCCCAGTTTCTTCTTTTTGCTTGAACTAGCACTGTAATCATTTATGGAAGGGTTGAGGGGAGCATGAAAATGATTAATGTACCTAATGCAAAGGTAATTAGTACATTGCGCTTTCCACATTCAAAACAATTTTAGCTGGCGATGAGCTTTTAGTTACCGTAAATCCAACTTTTACATCTTCTAATTAAAGCTTTTCTTTCAAACCAATATAAACCTATAAGTCCTCCTACCCTGTCCACTGGGTTGCACTGCTATTGCACAATATCATTCCAGAACGAATAATGTTGTCACCCTATTACAGGAAGTAGAAACATAACCAGTGAGCAGGTAATAAAAACCTACCAGTCACAGAGACATTGGATATCTACACTTAAACGTTTATATAGAGAGACCAAAGCATTACCTTGCGGTTTATGTTATGCACATATGGACATGTATTACAGGCGAATCTGTAACATTTCTGCCCTTCTTCCACTATCAGCACATTCCCACACGTCGGACAGAACAACAACATGCTTAAAGAGCGAGAAAGACGGCTCCAGCCACTTCCGCCATCAAGAAGCCAAACCTAATGTATTTCCGCCATTAGTTGGAAACGTGTCATCACTTCCGCCAGCGCATGATTGGCTGGTAGGGAACGGAAACAGGAGCGTGTTCATTAGAAGGGGCCATTCAGTTGGTATGTAACCAAGACGTGAGGAGTGAAGTAGATTATACCAGTGCATTTACTGGAGTGCCAACTATTTGTATTATAAGGGAAGACGGTGTAGATTGTCACGGCCATACTAGCTCTGAGCACATTGGAAGAAATTGATAGTGGATTCAGTTAAATGTACTTTGTAGGCGCACTTTAGGTAGAGATAGTAATTAGGTGAAAACACGTTTTGTGATTGACAAGTCCTGTTAACAGATTAACACCCTCGCCATGTTATTACATAGAGCAGGCTTTCTCCACTAGCTTCCGTGCAACTTTTGCTCAGCATCATGTGTTTCCATTATGCATGCGGGCTGACATGACACTTATCTAGGGCAGGCGATAGCCATTCAGGAGAGATAGGAAGCCTCGGTCCAGACATGCTGTGCTCTCTGCCATGCTGCTGCTCTGATGTGAAAGGGGAGCTATTAAAGGGTAACACCACTTTCCCAGGCGAATTTGGGAAAATTGAATTACCGCCACCAATCTGCCCACTCTTCCCCCAGCCGCTGCTCTGACCTCCTAACTGAACACTCCTTCCCCGCTGCAGTTGCCTGTGTACTATCCTTACACCGTACACAACAGAGCAGGCCTGCACTCGATATTTTGCTTGCAAATGGTGAGCACTCATTGGTTACCTGTTTGTGCTGGGCAATGAGAAGCACTTCTGACCGCGCTGACCAATAAGAAGTGCTTCTCACTGTTCAGTGTGGTCACCTGACCAGCATGTGCTTGCCCTTTGCCAATGGAATTTGAAATACTGAGTGCAGGGCTGCGCTGCTGTGTATGGATAGTAGTTGACATTGGGTCTCCCCATATCTAGGATAAGCGTCTGGTATGGACTTGGGGAAACATATCTTTTTAGATTTCGGATTTGGGTGTCTGAGATGTTGCATGCTTTTAGAGGGTGCTGTGACTGAGAAAATGTTGAGAAACGCTGACATAGAGCATACCTCCACATTTTGTGATGGGGAACAGGGACCCCTAAACTGCAGCAAAAATGAGGGTGGCTCAGTGGTGTCACAAGGGGGGTCATTTTGGTGTCACCCCCTCTGAAAAGTCGGGCGCTCGGTCATGGACCGAACGCCCGACAGTATCAGGAGAGAGGAGGGGACGCGGCGGCATACCTTATCCCGCCGGGTGACTGTCCCCTCCTCTCTCTGCTGGCGTCCATCACCAAGATGGCCGCCAGCAGGTATCAGAAAACTGCCGTGCGTGCGCAATGACATCATGCGCATGCGTGGTGACGTCTCGGCGGGGTGACACTCGGTTACCTCTCCGGGTGTCACCCAGCCTCGGGACGCCCCCGGGGTGGCTTATTGGAAGAATTAGGTCATAACTAGGAATGTTTTTAACAACACAAGTTAACAAAATAAGGATAGCTTGGGAAAAAAACCTTTAAAATCTTTATTACTAAAGATTTTATTTGTTTTATTTTTAGTGATCCTGTTGCAGGAAAAAAGTACGCCTTTGAAAGATGACACTAGAAGATATGTATCAAGTAAATTAGCAACACAGGGCTTGTTCACATGTGTGTTAATCAGCATTGATCAAAGCAAGCTCAACACAAGGACAAAGAGAAAACAATTGCTTTCTAGGTGCATTGTGTAAAAATGTTGGGTGTCTGCATTTTTACACAGAGCAATGTATAACAGTTGAATAAAGTGTCATTTTGTAAAACTTCAATAAAGTTAAATAGATAAAAAGAGGAAAATGATGCATTGTAACAACATCCGCATTGCACCTATACAATGCAGACAAGTGCATGCGTTTATGTAGCATAAAGAGCGCAGGCTGGTGT
The DNA here is from genome assembly GCF_000935625.1 of Nanorana parkeri. NCBI lineage: Eukaryota > Metazoa > Chordata > Amphibia > Anura > Dicroglossidae > Nanorana > Nanorana parkeri. The sequence continues at coordinate 125,433 of NW_017307995.1, forward strand.
GAACAGGCCCTTTGACTCCGATCCGGCTGCCTTTCACTTGGGGCCTGATTTATAACTCGCCCAGCATATAGGTTGGTGATTGCCATTCACACGGCACTACTGCCCCTAGATGGCACTGGGGAGGATAGAAATTTCCTGTAGGGGGATTTAAAGTACTTGATTTTTGTGTGCTTTTAAATGAATGTTATTTTAATTGGTGACAGGGTCTCTTTAGGGCAAAAGGGAATAAATACCCGTTTAAGAGGAAAGTTGCTTTTCTAGCAATGTAGATTATGGCAAGTTTAAGGTGCTGCAAATTTGCGTAATTTAGAACAAAATTGACTGAAAGCAGAATATTACTATAATCTTGATGTTTTAATATAGGCACTCATAGGAAGTCATCTTAAGGTCAGCACTGGAAAAAATGTTTGTTTTAAGAATTTAATTTTTTTTTTTTTAGGAAAATGGATGTTGATATAAAAATTAAATCAGAATATGACAATTACGAAGAGATTCACTCTAACGAGGTCGAACAGGAAGATGCAGAAGAGGAACTCCCACATGCAGAGGTTGTAGACATATTCCAGGAAGGCTTGGCAATGATGGTGCAAGATCCTCTACTGTGTGACCTACCAATACAGGTAATAAATACGTTCTGCAACAGTACCAAGACAAATGCCATCATTTTCTTTGTTACATTTAAGTTCATTTAAAATCCTGTAACCTTCACCCTAGGACCTTTTTCTCTTGCACATATGCTGACCTTTATTTTGGTCAAGTCTGGCAACTTTATGCCAGCATTCTCTGACCTCTGCTTCATTAATTGGCATCTTTGTGCAGGTAGTTGCGTATGTTGCACCCCTGATCCTGTCACCTCTGTAACCATGGTATCCTGATCTGGTCATTTGTAGGGTTCCCCCTATTTGTTTTTGTTTCTCTTTCAGCCTCATTAAATAAATTGTTATGGTTTGTTTTTGCCTGCTAGCCTCTGATCCTCAGCCTTTCACACCCTGTGTATGGTACCCAAGGCTTAAACTGACCTGACATCACCTGAAGTGGAACTGAAGACAAAAAAAAGTTAAAATATTGAACAGTTTGTTTAGGGACACAGATCCTGCAATTACCTGTAGATTTATTAATTAATATAGTAGTAAATTATTGGGTTTTTTAGAGCTACTTCTGAGCTGTCACTTCCCATGTAGAAGGGACAAAGAGAAGAGCAATGGCCTTCTGCTGTTGCTTATAAGCCCATGACTTGTACCCCACAGGTCTAGTATCCTTTTTTTTCTCCTCTTCCCTACCCCAAATGAACACTTTGAGAAAACTTTTATTTTTGCTGAGTTAAAAAAAATCCCCTTTTTTTCTGATTCATGTGTGCAGGCATAGAAGTGCCTGCGCTGCTATGTAATGGGCACTTTTTTATGGTTTTCTTTGCCACAGGTTTGCCAAAAGGCTAAGCATGTTCAGATTTTTTCTCTGAAGTTGTTTATTAATAGTTTGTGGTATTTAGCTGTATAACATATTTTTTGTGATGTCTTTTTTTTCTTTTATATTCCTTCTAGGTCACACTGGAAGAAATAAATTCCCAAATTGCACTTGAATTTGGCCAGGCCATGACTGTCAATGTGTGTAAAGCTGACAAAGATATTATGCGTAAGTATTGCTCAGAGTTAATATGTACAGAGTGTGCCTCACCCTTGCTAACTGCACCATCCCTGGGGAACATATCCCTATGCATAAATGTTCAGTATACAAGTTTTTATTAATTTGATGCTGCATACATTTAGTATGAGAAAATTATTATTGATAATATGCACATACAAATGGTATGAATATTAATGAAAATTATTTTTCTTGTCCATTGAGGGAAACCAGAAGTGATAAACTATTGGGTTTTACTGACGCCTAAAGAAGGATTGGAAACGGGCCAAAAATAAAACTGTAGGCCAGCCCAGGATAACCTCTCCTACTGCAACCATGCCTCAGTTTTTGCCCCTGTTCTAGAAGGATGGATGTCTTTTATTCAGCTCTATTGTGAAAAGACTAACCTGATTGTTTGCTAGCATTTTCTTTCTTTAATCAGCACTCTTGAGAAGACTCATGAGACAGCTCCTAGTCTGCCACACCCTCAGACAAATCCTCAGCATGAAGGTGTGCTTCCACTTTTTATGGTTGGGTGGTGTCTGTTAGACTTTGCTGACACTTGGACAGCATCTCAGATGATTGGTTGCAGGATGTGGTTTCCTGGGGCTACAAAATAGAGTATTATTCCAAACCCCTTCTTCCGTTCCTTCCAAACTTCCTGTGTCACCACACAGGGCTGCATATCTCTAGGTGGCCATAGCAGGTTTTCTGGATCAGGGTGTCATTGCCCCAGTTGCTGTGGCAGAATAATTTTAGGTATTTTACCTTAACCTATTCACAGCCAACAGAAGCATCCGTCCCATCTTGGATCACAACGGGATTTAAAAAAATTACGCATAGAGTCAACCAGTGGTTCCTCCGCTTTGCTGTTGGCCCCCTGCACTTTTAGCTTGTGGCCCAGCCATTCGGCCTCTCTTCTGCTCCTTGGGATTTCCCCAAGGTGCTGGCTCTAGTAATAGTCTGCTGTGCTTATTGTGGGCATCCCAATTGTGGGATATTTAGATCACTTCCTGCTGAAGGAGCAACTGGTACAAGCTCTGGCAGCCAACATAGCCTTGACTGTTCAGATGTTACAGAGGATCTTTTACCTTTTATCTTTTTAAATCAGCACTAGAACCGATGCTTGGAGTATTTGGGTCTAGTCCTAGATACAGCTTAGGCCAGAGTCTTTCTTCCCCAAGAGAAGCTTCAAACTGTGATTCTAGAATAGCAATCTTTAGTTCAGGAATCATCCTTCTATCTGCTTTTGCTTCAGGGTCTCATGGTAGCTTCCTTACTCCAGACCCCTGCAACATACAATTCTGTCATAATGGGACAAGTCATTGGCTGATTCTTCTGGCGCTGAGGGCCAAGATGTTCCTGACTTGTTGGCACAAGTGTGTAGCGTATACCTTTCCTCGCTTAAAATATCTTTCTTGGCTGCTTCACATTCATGCAGGGTATTCATGTGATCCTCATTGCTCTGGATTGGCCCAGACGGATGTGGTACTACTACCTGATAAAACGTCTGGTGTACACCCTATGGGTACTTCCACTTCATCCGCATCCTCTGTCTCAAGGACTGATTTACCATCCTACTTCATTGTCCCTGACTTTGATGGCATGGCTATTGAAGCCCAGGTTCTGGGAGACAGAGGCATCTCTGAATCTGTTATTCCCACAATACTTAGAGAGAAACTTTACTCATATCTCTGAAATGACAACAAATATATCTTTTGAAATGTTTAGTAATGGCGATTTACAAACCGATAATTACAGGCTTTTTATTTTTTGCAAACCTTATTTTTCTTTTCCTTCCCATTCTTTTAACAGTGGCCATTTGTACTAGGGATGCACCGATACTAGTATTGGTGTCGATGCAGAGTATTTGGGGTGAGTACGAGCACCGAGCACTCTACCAAATGCTCTGATACCTTCCCTGATACGGGAACTTCTGGTCAGAGGAAGATTTCCTCTGACCACCAGTGCCGTAGGAAAACATGAAGCCGGTGTCCCGGGCAGTCAAGAATCCGGGCGGCAAGTAATGACCCACCTCCCTGCTTCCTGATTGGCCGGGAAGCCGGCTCCATGCCGATTGACTGGGAAGCTGGCTTTCCGGCCAATCAGCATGGAGCTGACCGAACAGCCCGGGAAGCCGGCCCCCAATATAAGTACTTATATTTGCAACCTGAAATGTCCATTGTTTTTCATTACAGCTGTTGTTGTTGTTCAAAATGCCACAGTTCTGGATTTGAAAAAAGCTATACAGAGATACATCCAGCTGAAGCACCAGCGTGAAGGTGGAATACAGCATGTCAGTTGGTAAGATATATAAATGAATGTGCAAGTGATGTGCAGAAGTAAAAATGTCTAAATATAAATTCGATACAACAGACAAGGATAGGTGTGCTTACCTGAAATTAGAACACTGCTGTAAAATATTTACTGCTTGTGACTGGCACAAAAGAGCTAAAAGCTTAAATCATCTATCCTCCTTACAGAGTGCCTATGAAAAGTAATTACCCTTATGGAAGTTTTCATATTATATTGTAATTGAATTAGTATAAGGGACTGAAAGCGAAGCTGTGTTGCTGAAAGCTTGCCACGCTGTACATCATCTTCAGGACAACAAAAACAGTCAATGAAATGCACTGCGTGGAAAGAGGGCAGGACTTGATGGAGCAAAATACAGTTCTAATAAGCTGTACTTGGAAAGGTGGGTGCAAACAGATGACCACTTAACTCAGCATCCACTACTGATCAAGTCACCAATCATAGAGTATCTACAAAGAAAAAACACTTTCAAGTATGCTTTAGTGTACATTCTTTAAGTTTATTGAGGGACACAAGATTCAGACTCATGATCCGCTAACAGTTCCAGGGCAGCCTGTAGTGTGTTCATTTCAAGGACCTGACACCCACAACCTGGATCATTGTGCATTGCGTGAGTCCTTATATCTCCTCTTTTGGCTCTGTTGGGTATAGCCCCCTCCTACAGTTTAACATGGCAGGATTTCTGGGCCTATGCAGGTTTTTTGGAACCAATTGCAATGTTAATTGCTGATTCTTACCACAGAGGACATAACTGTACCTCTATGCCTTCCCCCTAGAAAATCATTTATCTGATCTGCCTGCAGCCTTAGCAGCTTCTGAGCCTTCAGTTGTGGAGGCTATATTTGATGAAGGGTCACAAAAATCTCCATGAAGTTCTCCCTAAGTCGGCACAGGCAGCTACCATAACTCCAAGGTTTCGAAATACTATTTTGGCTCTTTTTGAAGTGGTGTGTGCAGACTTAAAGATGGAGAAGCAGCCTGTAGCTTCTACTAGAGCTGCTAACAGTCTAGGGTCCCTAAGAGGTCCTAAGAACAATACAACTTTTCCCATACACATGCTATTTCCAGACGTTCTGTGCACTGATTGGAAAACTGCTGATAACTGTTTACACCTCTGAAATGTTTTGTGATCCAATATCCATTTTAGGAGACCTTTATTAAGAAGTAGGTCATTCCCTTAGTTGTTCTGACAGTGCCCTGTCTTACTAAAGCTGCTTAAAGTTGCTGCGTGTGCCCTTCAAAGGCGAACATCTCTTCGAAGCTGTCTTGGACACCTTCATCAAGGATATTACTGAAGGTAGGAAAACCCATCTACCCCAGCAAAAGAAGCCTGAGCCTCAAACTGAGAAGAATTACCTCTCCTTTGAGGCCTTCTGGCTTCCAGTTCAATAACAAAATGGACAGATTTTTAGCAAGTACAAATATCCTGTTACGGTTGTATGACTTTGTAGAGTAATTAGGGGAAATTATTAGTTCTGCTTTAAGTTTCGAAGTAAATACAGTCGCTTAAGAGCACACCCACAAATGTCGACGACCACTGCAAAGAACACCCACACATTATGGTGACCAAAGATGATTGACAGTTTACAAAACGAATAGGTTTAATAGGTGCACAAACAACGAAACTGACGTGGAGGAGAGAGATTTATGACAAACAGTTGTAGAAGCCAGCAATTAAGCGGGATGAAGGTAGCTGCTGCAGCTACAGATACTTGAATTGGGGATATGACGGTGAGCATGGAATGGAAACCTTTGTATACAAAAGTGGACACTCTAGAAACGAGTAAAAAATAAGGTAAGGCTGGAGTTTAACTTTAAGACCTATGGACTCGCTTACCAGACTGGTTTTGGCCTTTCACCTTAACCAAGACATTGTGCTTCTGTCCACCTGTCTGGCCCCTGTACATCAGAAATACATTTTCCTTCAATGTCTGAATGTAGTTTAAGGTATATGTTTCTATCTCAAAGCCACTACCTTGATTAGAAGGACTGACTCCCTCTTTGTCATCCCTGGTGGACTCCGTAAAGGGGAAGCAGTTTCTGGTGTCACTATTTCTTGATGGCTCAAAACATCAATAGATAAAAGCAGGGAGCCACACGCCAATGATGCCACTTCCTTTCCAAATCTTTATTAAGCCAGACATGCACACTTCAGATCGCCATGCAAAAATCACCCCGTTCCCAATGTGCTTCAACATTACAGGCTTAATCGTGGAGCTATCTGTGTGACTAAATCCGAAAAGCTGCAAGAGGGGTGGTTTTAGGGTGGGGATTTACAATGTGCATGTTTGGCTGAATAAACTTTTTGGGAAAGGAAGTGACGTCATTGGTGTGAGGCCCTCTGCTTTTGGTATCAAAGATACACAGTGAGGACCCGCACCCGCAGCAAATGGAAGAATCAAATGAGGTTGTTTTTTATCACTCTTCTACCAACTGTAAAATTATCATTTAAGTTTATGGTCTAAAGTATTGAGTTCCTCCCTGTCCTGTCAAGGCACACTAGATCTGTGAGTGCTTTTTGTCATCAGGCAACCGTTTCCCAGATTTGCAAGGCTGCCACCTGGCCTTCTGTTCACACATTCTCTGATTTTTACTAGATTTATAGGTGGCATCGGAGACTAGGGAGTATAAAGCATACACCAAACATATTGTAGAAATCTCGGGAAGACAGATTAAGGTATGCAGAAACACCATATGATGAACATAGCAGAGTCAATTTACTTGTCTTTACATATTAATAACATTAGCAAGTGCCTGGACCTGGGGATGGTTGGGTTATCTAGGTGTGTCTGTTGGGGGAAAACAGGGAGCATGATTTCTGTGTCCAGCATTAAAAACATGTGCCTAGGGTTAGATTGGAGAAGAGCTGAAATGAAATGGCACAGATGAAACTGACCATGATGCAGGAACCAGCTCCAGATCTGTTGTCATTGGTTTGTTGGATCATTTATATAGGGGTTTGGAAGAGCGAGTCTTCCTGAGGTTTTGTGTAAGTACCCCATGTGATAGCATATTGGTGGTGACCGGTCCTCTTTAAGGTGTCACCTTTCCACTTTAAGCTATTGAAGTGCAGACCGCCCTTCAATAGCTTATTGCTCAGCTTCAGGAGCCGAGCAATGACAGCTATGGGACCGGAAATGATGCAATCCGCATTGCTCCTGGTCCCATAGAGGGGGGAGGAGATCGGTGAACGGACTTTTCACAGCACTTCTCCCCAGCTTCCTGCGACACCTGAGAAGGCGTTCCCAGGCCCACAGAAGGGGCAGCGGAGCCCGGGAAACACGGCGGGGGTGTTATGTGGGGGGGTTGGCACTTTACCGGCCTATAGAAGCGATCTGACGGCCGTTGAGTCCTGGCCTTTTGTTTAAATGGGCCCGCTGCCAATGTCATACTATGTACGTTACTAGTCATGAAGGGGTTAAAACTATCTTTCAAAAAACATGATATGCCCCCCCCACACCATATGCCCTGCCTAAAGGTTCCCATTGAGATTGATAGCACAACTATTCTTTCCTCCCCTCATGCTAGGGTGCTAGGTGTAATCTTGGACTCTGACCTCACTTTTCAGCCCCACATCTAGTCACTGTCCAAATCCTGCCACCTTCACCTCAACATATGTTTCTTCCAAAACAATGAAACCATCAAGCTACTAATCCACTCACTTCTCTCTTGTGTCAGCTATTGCAACTTTCCCCTCATTGGCCTACCTGTACACAGGCTATTCCCCCTTCAGTCTTTCATGAATTCTGCTGCCAGGCTCATCCACCTAACCAACCACACAGCGTCTGCAATCCTTCTCGCTTCCAGTCACCTAAACTATCAAATTAAAAATATTAGCAACCACTTTCAAAGCTATCCACAACTCTGCCCCCAGCTACATCTTCAAACTCGTCTCAAAATATCACCCTAACCGTCCTCCGCCCCTACCAAGACCTTCTGCTCTATAGCTCCCTATTGCTCCTCTATTACTGCTTAAGGTATTACATTCTCTGATTTTGGCACATGTTGCTCCTTCCCTCCAATGAAAAATTAAAAACTGTTATGAGATACACATTTTTTTTCATTGGTTTGGGGGCACCAGGGAAGGGAGCAGTGGAGTTTTACGTTATCTTTCCTTACCTCTATACAGTAACAAATGTATTTAGTCTGAAAAGCCTTGAGCTACTTGCATTCTAATTGCCATGACCATTGTTGGCAGCTAAGCCACGTACTGTATGTAGCATCTAAATGTAATATTTCTGGTAAAGACTGAATAACAATGTTAGTCTTAATTTTACTGCCAGTGTCATAAAATGTATTCGTAATATACGGTGAGGAAAATAATTATTTGATCGCCTGCAGATTTTGCAATTTTGCCCACTTACAAAGAAATGAAAGGTCTATAATTTTTATCATAGGTGTATTTTAAATGATAGAGACAGAATATCAACCAAAAATCCAAAAAAAACACATGATACAAATGTTATAAATTGAGTTGCAGTTCAGTGATTAAAATAAGTGTTTGATCCCCTACCAACCATCAATAATTCTGGCTCCCACAGACTGGCTATGTGGTACACAGATTAGTCCTGTCAATTTAGGAAGGTGCTCCTAGCGACAACTTGTTTTGTATATAAAAGACACCTGTCCACAGAATCTCTTTCTTCCATTCAAACCTCGCCACCATGGGCAAGAACAAAAGAGCTGTCAAAAGACGTTAGGGACAAGATTGTACACAAGACTGGAATGGGCTACAAGACTATCAGAAAGAAGCTTGGTGAGAAGAAAACAACTGTTGGAGCGATTATTCGCAAATGGAAGGAATACAAAATAACCATCAATCGCCCTCGGTCTGGAGCTCCATGCAAGATTTCGCCTCATGTGGTAAGGATGATCATGAGAAAAGTGAGGGATCAGCCTAGAACTACATGGGAGGAGCTTGTGAATGATCTCAAGGCAGTTGGACCACAGTCCCCAAACAAACCATTGGTAACACAATACACCGCCATGGATTGAGATCCTGCAGCGCCTGCAAGGTCCCCCTCCTCAAGAAGGCACATGTATAGACCCGTCTGAAGTTTGCCAATGAACATCTAAATGATTCAGAGAAGGATTGGGAGAAAGTGCTGCCATCAGATGAGACCAAAATTGAGCTCTTTGGCATTAACTCGACTCGCCGTGTTTGGAGGAAGAAAAATGCTGACTATGACCCTAAGAACACCATCCCTACAGTCAAATACGGAGGTGGAAACATTATGCTTTGTGGCTGTTTCTCTGCTAAAGGTACAGGCCGACTTTGCCGCATTGAGGGGCCAATGGGCGGGGCCATGTATTGTACAATCTTGGATGAGAACCTCCTTCCCTCAGCCAGAACACTAAAGATGGGTCATGGATGGGTTTTTCAGCACGACAATGACCCAAAACATACCGCCAAGGCAACAAAGCAGTGGCTCAAGAAGAAGCACACTAAGGTCATGGAGTGGCCTAGCCATTCTCCAGACCTTAATCCTATAGAAAATTTATCGAGGGAGCTGAAACTTTGAGTTGCCAAGCGACAGCCAAGAAACCTTAAGGATTTAGAGAAGATCTGTAAAGAAGAGTGGACCACAATCCACTAAATATTTGCCACACTGTATTTGCCATTAGGCCTACAGGAATGATTGGCTACACAAAGTGTAGGTAACTAAATCAAAGTTGCGATAGCAGTAAGGGTATGAGCAATCGCTTTCCAGACACGGGATATTTGCAATAAATATATTACTTGGAACTGGATCAACAGATATTGATTTTACCAGGAATGTTGTTTGCACTCTTGGAACTATTTTTGAAATTTCTGTTCCTAATTTTTTTAATAATGATTCCTTCTGTACATTTTGGTTAACAGGACATATGTGTGGCGAACATACCAATTGTCCTTTGCTGGAGAGAAGCTTGACCATGATGAGAAAAGTCTTCGCGAGTAAGTTTAAAAATGTTTTATTTATTTATTTATTTTTTAAATTATGCTTTTAGTTGCATAGTTTAGGGAGAGAAACATCACCCAATACAATCTTAACCTTTCACTAGCCTGACCATGAAATAAACCAAAATCTGTATTTCGACTAGCAAGTTACACAAAATCTGCTTTGCCTGTAATACAGCAGAATGGAAACCGAAATGTGCTCTGCAGCCCGTCCACTGCCAAGGACACAAGAGGTTTATTAGCAAACAAATGAATGCATTTGTCTCTGGTTTCTGTAGAAAGGTAGCTTCATTATAACCTTGATATTAAATAATACGTCAAGAAAGTGATATTTCTAAAATAAATGCTTTTTGTTTATACATGCTTTTGTTCAGTAATTTGTCTTTTTTTAAGGTGTGGCATAAAAAACAGAGATGAGGTGTGTTTTGTGAAGAGGCTGAGAAATAAATAGCATCTTGGTAAGATAAGACACATACTGTAGTTCTAGTTTTATTTTTTCTCTTTATGTATGATTAGGTGTTGGGTAAATACAAAATATACAAGATAAATAGTGACAATTTAGGAGGTCTTTACTGCGATTATATGGTGGTTAAACTTAATGTTTCTCTATAAAACTGTAAACTGGGATTTTGACATTTGTAATATTGCTGCTTAACACCTTCATATTTGAGCTTTTTTTCAGTTTCTGTTCCTTAATGACTGAAGCACTTTTTAGATTTTTGCTGTGTGATTCTTCCATGGCAGTAATATACTTTCTTACTAAGTGCACCCACACATATTATATATTGTTTTTTAGAGGACAGATAGAACTATGTATATATACATCACATATGTGTGCCTAACACCTCACTTAGGATGAATAAAATATAAAAAAAGAAAAAACGTAAAGAAAACATTCCACCCCCCCATTTTGATTAGTATTGTTTTTTTAGAAAAATAGTACAGCTAAAGGAAATGCATTAAAAAAAAATCATATATTTGTCCTTTATTTTGAAACACCTCACATCCCTAGAATTTGAGAACTTTTTTTGTACTTCTGGGCCTAAAAACAAAAAGATAACATTTTATTTTTTTTTCTCTAAAACCTAATCGTGGTTAGGTGGCCTACAATCTCACTGTAATTAAGTGTCAAGAACTGTCACACTTAATGACATTGACATACTTTGAACAATGCCATCATGAGGGGGTTAAATAGAAAAATTAACCCCTTAGGGTGAAAAACAAAGCTGCAGCTCAGCTGCAGATTTTCATTGTAAGGGGTTAATTTGTATAATAATTATAGGATAAAATATTTTTGCATATTTAATTTTTATTTTGTTAAATTACCGTATATACTCGAGTATAAGCCGTCCCGAATATAAGCCGAGGTACCTAATTTTACCACAAAAAACTGGGAAAAAGTATTGACTCGAGTATAAGCCGAGGGTGGGAAATGAGGCAGCTACTGGTAAATGTACAAAATGAAGATAGATACCAATAAAATTACATGAATATTTATTTAAAAGAAAAACAATAACCTAGCTCTGTAAGTGGAAAAGGGGGTACAGAACTTTACAAAAGCTTCATTTCTTCATTAATGGATGCCTCAATACTGAGGCATCCATTAATGAACGGTAACCGCTGATCTCAGCACTTACCGGCTTTTAAAAGCTTCAAATAGCTGATCACGTACAGTGTGCGTGGTCAGTTATTTGGGCACTTCAGGCTGGGGATGTACAGTGTACGTCTCCAGTCATGAAGGGGTAAAATTATACTAGAAAATGTGTCCATACACTGATATGTATTACTGCATAAGCACATGTATCATTTTTGGGAGCCCTTTGGGAGAGGAGGCAAAGTAGGAGCTAATTATAGCTTCCTAAATGATGAGGCAAAGAGAGGGCTGATATGAAGGAAGAAAGAGAAGGTAGAATTTCATCCGAACATGGAATGGATGCACTAAAGAAGGCAGAATGACTACTGGTTTGGACCGGGGGCATAGCGGAAGCAGATTAAAAACTGATCATAACGGTTGGGAGGGAGAGAAGCAGCAGCTGACAATTGGACATTGGGAAAGGGAGAAAAGCTACAGTAAGAGCTGACTCGAGATAGAAAGAGGAGGCAAAGGTTTACCAGGTAGCAGTGAAGTGATAATCATGTAATGTAGGAAGAGAAAAGATATTGGGATCTAATTGTGGAAAGGGAGCAGAAGAAGTTAGATCTGATTGTGGATCATTGGGGAGATAGGTAATTAGCACTGGAAATTGGTGGGTGCTTAAAGAAAGATATTTTTTGCTAGGGGAGGGAGATAGAGGGAAAACTTTGCAAGGGCAGGAAAGGGGAAAAAAAAACATGATGACTTAGTGTTGCTGGGGGAGAGAGTAGCAAGTGACAGCATATTTTGCAAACATGGAATAGGAAACTAGGTACTGTGGGACGAAGAGGTAATGTGAGGTAGTCTTACTATGCATATAGAGTGGGAAATGGAATGCAACTTTCCCTGATTAACAAAAACAAATTGTTTTGTAATATATTTAGGTTAATCCTTTATGGCTAAGTTTAACACAATCATAGTGTCCCTACAGCTCAAACACTAATGTGCTGAACAGTAAAAGCAATTGGACCTTTTGTTTCCAAAGCAGAACTAAAGTGGTGAAATCGCAAGTTCAAATCTGTACATACATGTTTGCTAATTTTTGTTACTGTTTGCATTATCCATATCTATAATCCATATATGCTAAAAAGGCTATGTACATTGCCCTGTAAAATGTACAAAGCCTGACAAAGGGATCTAGTAAATGCCAAAAGCTTGCATCTTTAACCACTTGCTGACCGGGCTGTTAAACCCCCTTCCTGGCCAGGCCATTTTTCAGTAGTCAGTGCTGCAGTACTTTGAATGACATTTATTCCATCATGCAACGCTGTACTGAAATTGATTTTATAAAAAATTTTGGGGACAGATAGAGCTTTCTTTTGGTGGTATTTAATCTCCACTGGGGTTTTTATTTTTTACTATAGTAAGGAAAATAACCGTAAATTTTGAGAGAAAAAAAAACAGTTTTCCCCTATATTAAATTATGAAACATTTATTATTACCCAATTTGTGGCTAAAATATAAAAGACGGGGTTACGTCGGGTAAATAGACATCAAACATGTCAAGCCTTACAATGGCGCCCGCCCGCAAAACCTAAAAAAACTACAATACCCAAAATTGGCCATAGGCGACACTTTAAAAAGATTTTACTGCTCATCAGTTTAGTGTTATCAGTGATTGATGGCCCTAAAATTATTGCTCTTACTCCGACGTTCGCGGCGATATGTAACATGTGTAGAGCAATTGTCGTTTTTGCGCGTTAGCGCACCTGACACGTATTTACGTTTATATATACATGGGGGTGGGGGACTTAAATATTTTGGGATTTTTTTTACATTTCTTTATATGTGAGCCCGTGAAGGGTGCAGGAGTGGGGCGGCAGCACTGCAGGAGGGGCGCCGATCGCTTGTATGTGTAACAGCCAGTAACGGCTGTATACATTTAAAAAAAAAAAAGCTCTCTCCAGAAGGATGGACAGTGTCAGCACCAATTCGGAGATGATTTGAGGATCTACAGAGTGATACACAAATTAGGGCTGCAGCTAACGATTATTTTCAAAATCGATTAGTTAGCCGATTATTGAGTTCAATTAATTGGATACATTTTAAAAAAAGGCTTCAGTACAAACTACTAGTTTGTATTGAGATTGTAGTCCATCACAGGAGCAAGCAGTGGAAGTAGAAGACAAAAAAAAAGTGTGTGCAATATAGTGAAATGGAAAGTGTGTAAAATTATACAGCAATCAATGCAGAATGACACCGACTATAGAGGACTACAAATCCCAACAATAATACATTATACAGCGCAATGCAGAATACCAGCAGCTATAGAGGAATACAACAAATCTCAGCAATAATACATTATACTATAATGTATTATTGCCCTCTATAGCTATCCCTCTATAGCTGGTGGTATTCTGAATTGCGCTGTATAATCGTTATACAGCGCAATGCAAAATGCCACCAGCTCTAAAGGAATACAACAAAACCCAGCAATACATTATACAGTGGCGCAATTCAGAATACCACCAGCTATAGAGGGATAGCTATAGAGGGCAATAATACATTATACATACAGTGTACACTGAGTGGCCAGATTATTATGACCACCTGACGTTTGTAGGCAAATTAGCTATAATTTCGCGCTGAAGTTGCTAGAGGGCCAGGCCATTATAAATAGGGAAGCAGGTTGTTTACCACGACAGTAGAAGTGATTTTTTTCTGAAGATATGGGTAAACAACGCGTTTTAACAGCCTTTGAACGTGGGATGATTGTTGGCGCTCGGAGCCATGGAGCGAGTATCAGCAAAACAGCAGAATTCGTTAAATGTTCAAGAGGTGCTCATTGTTAAAGTGTTTAAAGACTGGACTGTCAGTCGAAAATCTGGGTCTGAACGTGCGAATTGTGGCCGTCAGCGACTAGTCAATGTTAGGGCGGAACGGAGAGTGGCAAGACTGGTACAAGACAACAGAAGGGCAACAGTGCATCAAATTACTGCAGATCTTAATCAGGGATCCTCTCAAATGATCTCTGAACGCACTGTTCGCCGTACACTGCATCGTATGGGATATGGAAGCCGAAGGCCTGTTCGAACACCTTTGCTGTCTGCAGTTAACAAGATAAAACGTCTCCAATTCGCACAGGAACACAAGGATTGGACAGTCGAGCATTGGAAAAAAGTCATGTGGTCCGATGAATCACGTTTCCAGTTGCATCATGCAGATGGCAGAGTGAGAATTTGGCGGGAACAGCATGAAAGCATGCACCCCAAATGCATGAGTACAACCCTTCAAGCTGGTGGGGGCAGTGTTATGGTTTGGGGCATGTTTTCCTGGCATGATTTGGGCCCTTTAATTCGTGTGGAACAACGTCTGAATAGCACAACATACCAAAGTATCGTTGCTGATCAAGTTCATCCTATCATGTTGATGGCGTATCCCAATAGAGATGGCTTCTTCCAACAAGACAATGCGCCATGCCACGGTGCTCGTATTGTGCAGGAGTGGTTTCAAGAACATGAGGGAGACTTTACCTTGCTTAGGTGGCCCCCACAATCGCCAGATCTCAATCCAATTGAGCATTTGTGGGACAAAGTTGAAAGAGCCATCAGGCAGCTGGTTCCACAACCATCAAATCTCACAGAACTGGACAGTGCTATTCATCAGGCATGGTGTCAGATTCCTCGCATCACCTTTCAATATCTCGTGTCAATGCCAAGAAGAATCGCCGCAGTATTGAAGGCAAAAGGTGGCCCAACGAAGTACTGATGGGGTGGTCATAATAATCTGGCCACTCAGTGTATAATGTATTGCTGGGATTTGTATTCCTCTATATTACATTCCTCTGTATAATATATAGCGTAATGTACCATCAGTTATAGAGGAATTCAAATCCCACTATCCCAGCAATACATTAATACAGCACCATGCCTGCTCCTCCTGGCTTCATGTTCAGTGTGCAGATCGTGGATGGGCAGGTAGCGGCAAGTCCGTGATATCTGGGTGAGGCGGGGAGGAGAAGCATTAGTCAGCATGTGGCGAGTCCGTGATAGCTGGGTGAGGCAGGGAGGAGAAGCGGCATGTGTGGAGCCGCGAGCAGGCCAACTAATTGAAAGTCAACTAATTGATGATGGAAATCGTTGACAACATTTTACATCGATTATAATAGACTTAGTCGATTAGTTGTTGCAGTCCTAACACAATTAAGGTACAGTATTCTTAATAGTTAAAAGAGAACTATGAGATGAGTGATTTCCACTCACCTCATAGTTCTAGCCGACCTGTGACAATGAGACTGTCACAGGTCGGCTCAGTAGATCGGGAGGTGAGCGAACACATACCAGGTTCGCTCACCTCTCGATGCTGTCATGGCTCTCTGCCGTGACGGGGAGGGGGGGGGCTGGATTCCCCTCTCCCCGCTCCGATCTGCCAGCGCTGACTGGCGGAACGGACGGGGTAGGGGGCGGGTACAGCTGGCTATGCCTCTAGATAGGCAGAGCCAGCTGTCACTCACGCAGCTGGGCGGATCCCGTCATCTACGTCGGGATCCGCTCCGGCGCCTCAGTATACCGCGAGCTGTGGCTCGCGGTATACTGAGCTTAGGGTAACGGGAGGACGCTAGTTTGTGTCCTCCCGTTACCCTAGGAGAACTATGGGGAAAAACACTGACCCCATAGTTCTCCTTTAAGGTACTTGAATGCATTTTTAAGATTTAACTCCCTGGAGCTTAGTGTCACTTTAAGCTCCAAACTTTCTGCACTAATCGATAGCTGATGCGGTACAATGCTATATTACATATTATCCATATGCTATCTTTGCCTAGTTTGTTTTCAGCATTATTGGGAGGTGATGAAGGGGTGGTACCATCTTAGGGAAGTGATAGAATAATCCCTCACAGGAAGTCCTCTTTCAGAACTCTTTTAATATATCTCTTTCACATACATTACTATATTTTATATAAAAATGTATTAGTCACAGTAAGGCCTTGTTTACACCTTGTCTTTTGAGATGCATTTTTCTGCACACCACCGCATGGATGGTGTGCACAGGGCACGTAGTAAACAATTGTTCTCTATGTGTCCTGTTTACAGCATACATGTGCAGTGGTGTGCAGAAAAATGCAGCTCAACTAAAACGGTGTGAACAAGCCTAAATCCAGTTTAGAAATACTATATTTCAGTTGTGATTTGTCTTTTTTCTATTTTTACAGATAATATACTGCAATGAAGAAAATTGCTGTGATGTGTTCATTTACTTTTGATGTATCAGTGGAATACCTTGTGTAAATAGAATGGCAAACAAAATATACTATTTTTTGTTGTATTTATTGGTTAATGGACACTGGACAATACAGAACTTTTATAGAATTCATCATTTTGTGTGTGTAAGTGTTGTCTTCCATAATACAATTTGGTTTTTATTTACTCTAAAACTTGTGCTTCCAAATTCTTTCTAGTGGCAATCGTATAACTTCCTGGATCATCATACTACACTGTTGGGTCTATTTATCAATGATGCACTGGCCATGTTCCCAGTGAATATTCACCCAAGAAATTCGACAGAAGATTTGACGGAATTTTTTTGCAGTTTCTGCCAGCATTCATTTTATGTATTATGTGGACAGCTGCTGAGCAAAAAAAGTACAGCTGAGGTTTTCTTTATGGTGTGGATCTTAAAAATAACTGAATTCCGCTTCCTCTGTATAAACACTTCCTATTTCTAGTCACACAGGCTTTTCCCTACATTGTGAAAATTATCTCACACTGAGGTGGATGTGGTGGTGCTGCAGCCTGACTCGCCCTCCAAAAGCCCCTCCGTGAGGCACATAGCACTTCTGGGGTCAAAGCTGGAGGGAGAGTGAAGTTGGGAGGGGAAGTGGGCAGTGGACTGGAATCCACCAGCTGGAAATGTAACCTTATCAAGGCCACAGATAAAAATGTGGTCCTGGTGAGGCAGATGGTTCCATGCTGGCTCCAGTTATGTGGTGCAGAGGCAGATTCTGTGGCACCAGATAGCAGCGGTATGTGTGAATGCCATTGCCCCTCAATAATAAATGTAGGAGACATGCAAGAAGAAAATATGCAATAATAAGTGGTATCTACCATTCCTGCATTTACATTTTTTTTGTTCCTCCTGTTTTTCTTACGCTGTGTGCTTGTATGTTGTAGCTGCTGAATGTTAGTGATAACAGGTGACACAGTTCTCCATAGTGCAGTTTGGTTTTAGTCCCAAAGGCATTTCCAAACCTTGATCCCTAATCCCATATCTTCTTTGTCTTGTAAAGAACCCCATTTAGTCTTGCACAAAGACAAAGTTGTTTTG
Organism: Nanorana parkeri; assembly: GCF_000935625.1. Taxonomy (NCBI): domain Eukaryota; kingdom Metazoa; phylum Chordata; class Amphibia; order Anura; family Dicroglossidae; genus Nanorana; species Nanorana parkeri. The sequence continues at coordinate 143,204 of NW_017307995.1, forward strand.
AGACCACAAACCTTTATTGTCCAACGTGGTTTCTGCTTTTCATCTTAGAAATATCTTCAATAGGTTCAAATGGAGGTTTTTGCAGGACTGACAAAGCCATATTTAAATCCCATGGTTAAAACAGAGATTGAACAGGAGGACCAACTGCTCAACCTCCCAAATGAAAGTGCAAATTAAGAGTGCATTGAAAAAGGACAGATTTGAAAACAATAACATTTTTGTGAAAAGAAAAAGGACAAATAAGGCAGATACCTGACTCTTAATAGTGCTGAGGGCCAAATGTTATTCTCCCCCAACTGGAGGATGCAAGAATCTGTCCCATGGCAAACTCACACCATTGAAAATAAACCTTCCATGTACAACGCAAAATTACAGGAAGAAGATTTGCAAGACCTAACCATAGTTGGAATAACAGAATCTGCAACATCCAAGCTGTTAAAGCCAGTGACTGAGAAGCAGGGTGGAAGATGGGTCCCCGAGATAACAGATCTGGTAGAGGCCACGGATCATCAGCCAACATATACACACACTTTCTTTTTGGCAGTTGCAGTTACTCATGACCGTCTTGGCCCCGGTCCCGACAGTAAAAGGAATAATTTCCTTACTGGATTGATTTTAAAGGTGAACAAAAGGACATCACCATCAGGAGCACAGGACTAAACAGGAAAAACATTAGCATGTTGACTGGGAAAGCCTGCATCAAAATGACAAGAGAATCTTCCAGGATTTAAAAATATCCAATATGAATCTATGAGCAGCTGTTGATAGCAGAGATTCTTCAAAAACCAAGCAGAAGTAAAAGGAGACACAGGACACTGAGCGAATTTGGCAGGTGTGGCTGGGGGCATCCAAGTGAAGGCAAATCCTCACGGGTCAAAGGTGTCCCAGTAGTATCTGAATTTGTGGGTGGGCCTTTTATTTTTGGATGAGGGGGCATAGAGCATTTTTAAATATTGTATTATCGATTTTATATTATATGCTGTATATAGTTTTAAATATTTTGTAAATAACTTTGAAAACGCTTTTTTATATAAGTTTATTATGCAAACACTAAATAATTTAGTTTGAACAAGGAATATTCTTGTTCTTTTAGAACTGATATTTTCTTAAACATGAAAATAAAAAAATGTGTCCTTTCCCCAGCAAAGCACCTTCCTCATGTTGAGGGCATGTGGCCTCGTATGGTGTAGAGGGGTTTTGTCCCCCCCCTTTCCTGCTCTGGCAGGCTGCTGCTCGGATCAAGGGTCTGGGTAAGGGATTTTCAGGGGGGACCATACCTTTTTTTTTGCCATTGAGGTCCCTCTTAAAATCCTACCAGAACTAAAGGGTTGGGTATGAATTGGGTGGTGGAACCAAAAGCTGTTTAACCTCCCTGGCGGTATGATTTTTTTGTGTCAATTTTCGTTCTATTTAAAAAAAAATTATATATTTTTTTTAATATCCCGCCGATTCCGCCCCACTGCGACGCGTAGGCTCGCAAGGGACGGAACCCGGAAGACAGATGCCAGCATCGGCCGGAGAACACAGTGCGGCTCGAGGGACAAGGTAAGTAAATGCTATGCAGCATTCCTGAGTGTAGCTCGGGGTTACAGATTTATGGTATGGAAAAGTAACCCCCAGCTACACTCAGGAAATATTGCCAGGGAGGTTAAACAAAACAAAAAACTAAACAGTGTGCAGTTTCCCCACCCGAATTCATACCAGACCCTTTAGTTCTGGTAGGAATTTTAGGGGGGGACCCCAACGCCAAAACCCCCCCAAAAGTTAAAAAGAAAAAAAAGTATATATTTAATGTCACTTTGCTGCAACAAATTTTTGCTTGTAAATATCGTTTAACTCATCCCAAATAAAAATCTCAGATTCAGACAAATCTGAATACCGAAAAACAAATAGACTTTCGGACCTAAATCCTGAAAAATCTGAAATGAACCACATTTTTTGCCGGCTTACAAGTCTACTCAGTAGCAGAAGCCCAGGAGATAATTGATTCAGCTCTTAGTGCTCGACTGCAGCTGTCGGTGGCAACTGGTGGTTCTAGCGACGGCTGCACTTCAGACCTGATTAAAGGTCTAAAGCACAGTGGGCCACATGATGAGTACTGGCAGGCCTCTTGTTGGGGACCACTGCTCTAGAAAACCGGTAGCCGGATTGGCCTATCAACAGCAATAGCTCTGGAGGGCACACCCGGACCCTACTGCACCAAAGATTTCGGGTCTAGCCTTGAATGTGACTTTTGGGAACAGGGTTCTGCATTGTGGCACCTTCCAAACCCTTGTGTACTGTGTTAGCCATAGAGACCTCTCCAGGTCCAGAGCCTTACTACATCCTGTGGTGTGATCCAGTCTGTGAAGACTTACGTAGTGAGTAGGCCTCTGGATGTGGCAAGGCTAGCCTGGAATGTGACTTTCAGGCACCAAGTTCAGCATTGTGGCGCATTCCAAACCTTTGTGCACGGTGTTAATTAACCTCAGAGCCTTCGCCATGTCCAGAACTGTAGCACATTATCTGGTAACGCTCCGGCGCCTCAGTATACCGCGAGCTGTGGCTCGCGGTATACTGAGCTTAGGGTAACGGGAGGACGCTAGTTTGTGTCCTCCCGTTACCCTAGGAGAACTATGGGGAAAAACACTGACCCCATAGTTCTCCTTTAAGGTACTTGAATGCATTTTTAAGATTTAACTCCCTGGAGCTTAGTGTCACTTTAAGCTCCAAACTTTCTGCACTAATCGATAGCTGATGCGGTACAATGCTATATTACATATTATCCATATGCTATCTTTGCCTAGTTTGTTTTCAGCATTATTGGGAGGTGATGAAGGGGTGGTACCATCTTAGGGAAGTGATAGAATAATCCCTCACAGGAAGTCCTCTTTCAGAACTCTTTTAATATATCTCTTTCACATACATTACTATATTTTATATAAAAATGTATTAGTCACAGTAAGGCCTTGTTTACACCTTGTCTTTTGAGATGCATTTTTCTGCACACCACCGCATGGATGGTGTGCACAGGGCACGTAGTAAACAATTGTTCTCTATGTGTCCTGTTTACAGCATACATGTGCAGTGGTGTGCAGAAAAATGCAGCTCAACTAAAACGGTGTGAACAAGCCTAAATCCAGTTTAGAAATACTATATTTCAGTTGTGATTTGTCTTTTTTCTATTTTTACAGATAATATACTGCAATGAAGAAAATTGCTGTGATGTGTTCATTTACTTTTGATGTATCAGTGGAATACCTTGTGTAAATAGAATGGCAAACAAAATATACTATTTTTTGTTGTATTTATTGGTTAATGGACACTGGACAATACAGAACTTTTATAGAATTCATCATTTTGTGTGTGTAAGTGTTGTCTTCCATAATACAATTTGGTTTTTATTTACTCTAAAACTTGTGCTTCCAAATTCTTTCTAGTGGCAATCGTATAACTTCCTGGATCATCATACTACACTGTTGGGTCTATTTATCAATGATGCACTGGCCATGTTCCCAGTGAATATTCACCCAAGAAATTCGACAGAAGATTTGACGGAATTTTTTTGCAGTTTCTGCCAGCATTCATTTTATGTATTATGTGGACAGCTGCTGAGCAAAAAAAGTACAGCTGAGGTTTTCTTTATGGTGTGGATCTTAAAAATAACTGAATTCCGCTTCCTCTGTATAAACACTTCCTATTTCTAGTCACACAGGCTTTTCCCTACATTGTGAAAATTATCTCACACTGAGGTGGATGTGGTGGTGCTGCAGCCTGACTCGCCCTCCAAAAGCCCCTCCGTGAGGCACATAGCACTTCTGGGGTCAAAGCTGGAGGGAGAGTGAAGTTGGGAGGGGAAGTGGGCAGTGGACTGGAATCCACCAGCTGGAAATGTAACCTTATCAAGGCCACAGATAAAAATGTGGTCCTGGTGAGGCAGATGGTTCCATGCTGGCTCCAGTTATGTGGTGCAGAGGCAGATTCTGTGGCACCAGATAGCAGCGGTATGTGTGAATGCCATTGCCCCTCAATAATAAATGTAGGAGACATGCAAGAAGAAAATATGCAATAATAAGTGGTATCTACCATTCCTGCATTTACATTTTTTTTGTTCCTCCTGTTTTTCTTACGCTGTGTGCTTGTATGTTGTAGCTGCTGAATGTTAGTGATAACAGGTGACACAGTTCTCCATAGTGCAGTTTGGTTTTAGTCCCAAAGGCATTTCCAAACCTTGATCCCTAATCCCATATCTTCTTTGTCTTGTAAAGAACCCCATTTAGTCTTGCACAAAGACAAAGTTGTTTTGAGACCACAAACCTTTATTGTCCAACGTGGTTTCTGCTTTTCATCTTAGAAATATCTTCAATAGGTTCAAATGGAGGTTTTTGCAGGACTGACAAAGCCATATTTAAATCCCATGGTTAAAACAGAGATTGAACAGGAGGACCAACTGCTCAACCTCCCAAATGAAAGTGCAAATTAAGAGTGCATTGAAAAAGGACAGATTTGAAAACAATAACATTTTTGTGAAAAGAAAAAGGACAAATAAGGCAGATACCTGACTCTTAATAGTGCTGAGGGCCAAATGTTATTCTCCCCCAACTGGAGGATGCAAGAATCTGTCCCATGGCAAACTCACACCATTGAAAATAAACCTTCCATGTACAACGCAAAATTACAGGAAGAAGATTTGCAAGACCTAACCATAGTTGGAATAACAGAATCTGCAACATCCAAGCTGTTAAAGCCAGTGACTGAGAAGCAGGGTGGAAGATGGGTCCCCGAGATAACAGATCTGGTAGAGGCCACGGATCATCAGCCAACATATACACACACTTTCTTTTTGGCAGTTGCAGTTACTCATGACCGTCTTGGCCCCGGTCCCGACAGTAAAAGGAATAATTTCCTTACTGGATTGATTTTAAAGGTGAACAAAAGGACATCACCATCAGGAGCACAGGACTAAACAGGAAAAACATTAGCATGTTGACTGGGAAAGCCTGCATCAAAATGACAAGAGAATCTTCCAGGATTTAAAAATATCCAATATGAATCTATGAGCAGCTGTTGATAGCAGAGATTCTTCAAAAACCAAGCAGAAGTAAAAGGAGACACAGGACACTGAGCGAATTTGGCAGGTGTGGCTGGGGGCATCCAAGTGAAGGCAAATCCTCACGGGTCAAAGGTGTCCCAGTAGTATCTGAATTTGTGGGTGGGCCTTTTATTTTTGGATGAGGGGGCATAGAGCATTTTTAAATATTGTATTATCGATTTTATATTATATGCTGTATATAGTTTTAAATATTTTGTAAATAACTTTGAAAACGCTTTTTTATATAAGTTTATTATGCAAACACTAAATAATTTAGTTTGAACAAGGAATATTCTTGTTCTTTTAGAACTGATATTTTCTTAAACATGAAAATAAAAAAATGTGTCCTTTCCCCAGCAAAGCACCTTCCTCATGTTGAGGGCATGTGGCCTCGTATGGTGTAGAGGGGTTTTGTCCCCCCCCTTTCCTGCTCTGGCAGGCTGCTGCTCGGATCAAGGGTCTGGGTAAGGGATTTTCAGGGGGGACCATACCTTTTTTTTTGCCATTGAGGTCCCTCTTAAAATCCTACCAGAACTAAAGGGTTGGGTATGAATTGGGTGGTGGAACCAAAAGCTGTTTAACCTCCCTGGCGGTATGATTTTTTTGTGTCAATTTTCGTTCTATTTAAAAAAAAATTATATATTTTTTTTAATATCCCGCCGATTCCGCCCCACTGCGACGCGTAGGCTCGCAAGGGACGGAACCCGGAAGACAGATGCCAGCATCGGCCGGAGAACACAGTGCGGCTCGAGGGACAAGGTAAGTAAATGCTATGCAGCATTCCTGAGTGTAGCTCGGGGTTACAGATTTATGGTATGGAAAAGTAACCCCCAGCTACACTCAGGAAATATTGCCAGGGAGGTTAAACAAAACAAAAAACTAAACAGTGTGCAGTTTCCCCACCCGAATTCATACCAGACCCTTTAGTTCTGGTAGGAATTTTAGGGGGGGACCCCAACGCCAAAACCCCCCCAAAAGTTAAAAAGAAAAAAAAGTATATATTTAATGTCACTTTGCTGCAACAAATTTTTGCTTGTAAATATCGTTTAACTCATCCCAAATAAAAATCTCAGATTCAGACAAATCTGAATACCGAAAAACAAATAGACTTTCGGACCTAAATCCTGAAAAATCTGAAATGAACCACATTTTTTGCCGGCTTACAAGTCTACTCAGTAGCAGAAGCCCAGGAGATAATTGATTCAGCTCTTAGTGCTCGACTGCAGCTGTCGGTGGCAACTGGTGGTTCTAGCGACGGCTGCACTTCAGACCTGATTAAAGGTCTAAAGCACAGTGGGCCACATGATGAGTACTGGCAGGCCTCTTGTTGGGGACCACTGCTCTAGAAAACCGGTAGCCGGATTGGCCTATCAACAGCAATAGCTCTGGAGGGCACACCCGGACCCTACTGCACCAAAGATTTCGGGTCTAGCCTTGAATGTGACTTTTGGGAACAGGGTTCTGCATTGTGGCACCTTCCAAACCCTTGTGTACTGTGTTAGCCATAGAGACCTCTCCAGGTCCAGAGCCTTACTACATCCTGTGGTGTGATCCAGTCTGTGAAGACTTACGTAGTGAGTAGGCCTCTGGATGTGGCAAGGCTAGCCTGGAATGTGACTTTCAGGCACCAAGTTCAGCATTGTGGCGCATTCCAAACCTTTGTGCACGGTGTTAATTAACCTCAGAGCCTTCGCCATGTCCAGAACTGTAGCACATTATCTGGTACCTACGGTGACTCGTGTAGTATGGCCCATTGGGCTGAAGCCCTGGGTTCTCCCTCACAATACCATTTTAAAATGCCTGCCACCACCATTTTACAGAGGTAACATAATACTGAGGCAACTGCTGACATCCGCTTGGTGAGTGTTGCACACTCTTCTGTCATTCAACCTAGAGGAAGTGTTTTCCTGCTGCTTCCACAGCATTTTGTGGATCATCTGATCTTTGGTCTAGTTCCATTTGCCTCTCTTTGTACGAAGTTGTTTACCACTACGTGGTGAAACACGTCTTTCTTGGATCCCTATTACTGTAGGATCGTCCTCATTGGAGTCTTACATAGCTCTGCAATGTGAGGCTGAGCCCTCATATGAGTACACAAGACTGTTAATATCCACTTTGGATTGTGTCAGTTTGTTAATAATCAATGGAGCAATCTGCTTGAAGGGCTTTAAGTGCACTCTGGCACCATCCACCTGAGAATCCAATTCTGACCCTACTGGACCTCCCCTCTGAAATGTGTCAGAGGCCCCTCTCTGATTCAGAGTGCTCAGTCTTTCCCTGAAGAGACTGTATATCAGCAATTTCCATATTACTCAGATTTAAAAGAAATTCTTGACAATCTGATTGATACAGATAAAGGGCTCAGCCTGCTGTTCCAGGCATACAGGGTCTTTCAGATCTCTTATGGCTGCAAAAACCTTCCCAATACACTTACTATGTCAACGATTCCTCTATGAGAAACGGTAACAACCTATAGAATCATGGCTCCCTCCTGACACTGTGGAGCTATTTTCTTTTGAAAGGGAATTTATTGACAAGTATCTCTTTTCTCTGCCTCTGTAGACACCCCAGTCATCCACCTTAACAAGCATACCACCAAACATGCGGATGATGTTCTTACCTTTAGGCCTTATTCACACCAAGCACGTTCCAGGAGCAGAGCAGATCTGTTACAGACTGGATCAAAACTGCATCCAATGTATTCCAATGGTATTTTGGGCTCCAGTTCACACCGGAGCGTTCCGTTCCAGAGCATGTAAAAAAAAACTGCAGCAAGCCCTATTTTACCTGCTCTGGAACGCATGCAAACACATCGCAAACGCACTGAAAGCCCATTTTAAACTAAACATTTTTGTTTTAAGCAAAAACGGCCCAGAACACATTAAAAAACGCTGCATAAACGCGGCACAACCTACTGCACTGCGTGTGCAGAAACTCATGCAGATCTGGTCTGCATTTGGTGTGAACAAGCCCATAGGCTTGTTCACACCAAATACAGACCTGCGTGTGCAGAAACTCATGCAGATCTGGTCTGCATTTGGTGTGAACAAGCCCATAGGCTTGTTCACACCAAATACAGACCTGATCTGCATGAGTTTCTGCACACGCAGTGCAGTGTGTTATACAACGTTTTTTGTCGCATTTTTTATACGTTTCGGGACGTTTTTGGTTAACTGAACGCTGCGGTGTGAACCAGAGCCCAAAATACCATTGGAATACATTGGACGCAGTTTTGATCCGGTCTGTAACTGCTCTGCTCTCCTCCTGCAACATGCTTGGTGTGAACAAGCCCTTAGGAATTTCCCTGACAGACAGTTAAGACTCCCTTCTTAGGCTCCAGTTTGTTATCTAGAGTGTCAGCAGTAAAAAAAAAAAAAAAAATCCCTTCACATTCATTCATTCCCTCATTCATCCCAGAATAGAACTTCTTTACTTTCCCCTCTGGCTCCCCCCTCAACAAACAAAAAAGGAAAAAAGGGACAGGTATAGATATTCCTATATTCACTATAGTCTTTACCAATGCCTATATTGAGAATTATTTCTTTTACAGGTGCTTTCAAATTCTAACATGTACTCTATAACTTTGTGATCCTATAACACCCATATTCATAAAATCCTATGGGGCCAAAAAGAAACCCACAAAAAACACCTTGATCAAATTATAAACTATTTCTCCCTCTTAGCGCTTTTTGCCACCTTCATCTTTATATTCCTAACCTATTCTCCCTAAATATCTCATTACCAGGTTGGAATATTCACCCTCATTGACATATTTATACACTGTGAACCCATCCTCTAGAGCTCCACACAAAACAATCTGTAGGGCATTTAAAAATGCCTATATCTAAAAATCTGTACCAAATACCTTTTCCATTCACATCTAATATGTAATAATTACTTAAAATAATTTCTTTATATCTAAAGTGGCAGAAGTAAAAAAAAAAAAAAAAAATCCTGCTACAAAGTATAAAATCCTACCTTGCAGCATGTTGGCTCCTACACATACCTCTGGGCTTCCAGGCCCAGTGGGAAGTGAGGGATGTGACTTGAGCAGTGAAGTGCTCCAGTCGCATCCCTGCCTCTCCTCACTATTTACCCCATTCACAAAATGCCTTGTACTTTTCTACTTTTTTTTTCTTCAAAGAGTACAAGGTTTCTTGTTATTGGAGGAGGAAAGACCCATTGTGGTGTGTAAATTATCATTTTTCCACCCTGGAGTTGAACCTTAACCCTTTCGCTGCCAAGCCCTCCGAAACATTTTTCAAATCAGCTGGCCAATTTTCTGCAATTTTTTCCTATTGATTTGATTTTCAACTGCTGCGTTGCTAGCGTTTGTAAAAGACCCCCCAAACCATATATTTTCTGAAAGCGCAGGCCCGGTAGAATAAAAAGATGGTGATACTAAATTTGTAGGCCCTGCGATAATTGCGCAAATGTTTCTCAAATTAATATTAAACCGATAAAAATACACAATTAGGTTACCTAGGTCACACATATGTCTTGAATTATAGATTGGTGAAGGCATAGCTCGGAAAAACACTGAATCCAACTAGAACAGTCAAATACTATGTAACTATGTATGTAACAGTCGACTACGGACATTCTGCTCAGTGGTTTTCTTTGGTTCAAGGATGGACTTCCAAGATATAAACAGGTTCCTAAGATTTTAGGAATGACTGACTGATTTTGAAAAACTCCACATCACCTAAGGCTTTCATTTCAAGCAAAATCCAAGAAATGGGCTTTAAATGGGATTCTTTATACAGTTCTTGTTTACTGTAATAGATATTGTGTCTATATTCTAAAGGTCGTGGGTAGTTTGTTTGCCACTCCTAAATACTGTATGTTATGTTTAATGTCTTTGAATTTGCAAAACCAAAAATACTGAAAAAAAAAAAAAATAGGGAAGGGCTGTGGGAAGCTATGTTTACTCTAATTAACCCCGTCCGTAGTGTGCGGACACTTCACTTGGTAATTACATATTTTTTAGCAAAAAATAGGTTAGTCTTTAACCCCTTTGTGACCAGTGACGTACATAGTATGTCACTGGCAGTGGGCCCGTTTAAACAGACTTTAGCCAAGCTTTAGCCGCTGGGACTCTGTTAACATTCATAGAGCCAGCGGCTGGCTTTACAATAGAAGCGATTCTGGTAGCGGCTGGCTTTACAATAGAAGCAATTCTGTTGACTCAGCCGTTGCCAGATCGCTTCTACGGGTGGGTAAACTGCCCCCCCACCCCACGTTTCCTGGGCTCCGCTGCCCCCGGAAAGATACTAGGAGGCTACTAAAGAGGACCGGTCACTGCCAATATGGCTAGTAAGCACCCTATGTGATAGCAATTGAAGTTAAATATGCACAGATACCAGTTTTACGAGTACTGGTACTTGCCGAGTACTTACAAGTACGAGTACTGATACATTTTTGTTTATTGTCATGTGACAGTTTTTCTAAAACAATACAGACTAATGATTTCAGGACAGTGGTGGAGCGCTAGAGCCAGGTCCCAGCTGCAACCCCGGTAGTTCTCATGAAAAAGTATCGGCACTGGTACTCAAAGTATTGGTGCATCCCTAGTAGGGACTTACCTTAAATCATCCCTCTTAATCCGATCATCTTCTTTCCTGTAGTTTGTAGCTGTCCCTCCAGTCCTGGTGCGGGTCTCCGATCCTCTTCTCTCATGTCCCACGGTGCGCGGGTGCACACTGCTCCATAGACTTACCTTGCGTCTCTCCTCGTCTCCCAGCCGAACATCTGAACTGCGCATGCGTCCGCCCCAAGATCCTTTGCACCGCCTGAGAAATTTTCAGATGTTCGGATGGGAGCGCGTGGCAGAGACACAGGTAAGTATTAACCCTTTGAAATTTTTTTTTGGTTTCTTCTGTTTAATCGTTTTGCATACATCTACTGCTTGCTAGCAGTAGATATATATGCAAGGGTTTAACCCCTTCATGACTTGTTTTCAGTTTCTGTTCATAAATGACTGACACACTTTTTACATTTTTGTTGTCTGATACTTCCATGGCTGTAATACAGTATACTTTCTTACTAAATGTACCCACACATATTATATATTGTTTTTTAGAGGACAGATAGGGCTATATAATTATATCAAACGTGTACTTAACGCCTCACTTAGTTCGAAAAAATATAAAAAAAACAAAGAAAACACTTTTTTGACAAGTTTTGATTATTATTTTATATAATAATTCTAGTATAAAAATATATTAATATATAATTTTTTTTGTCAGTTTATATATAAAGCAGTCACTATGACTGCTTGATAAATTAACTTTAATTTTTGGTTATTAAAAAATTAAAAAAAAAGCTCCAAACTTAGGAACAGCTAATAATAACCTTAGAGACTGATCCCGACAGCATGTCAGAATCAGATCTCACTAAGGCTGGGTTCACACCTGAGTGTATTTTCTCAGCTCGTTTTTCCGTTCAGTGAAACGCGCGTTTCCACTTTCAAACTTCCCGCCGGCTCCGCCCCCCTGCGCTGCGGCCGCTCGCAAGGGACGGAACCCGGAAGTCGGCATCCGCCGGAGGACACAGCGGGGATCACGGACAAGGTAAGACCTGTACGCTGTATTCCCGAGTGTGGCTCGGGGTTACTGCTTTGTTAACCCCGATCCACACTCGGGAATACCAATGGGAACACGCAGAAAAAACGTCCCAAAGAAGCTCCTGTACTTCTTTGGGCGTAGGGCGTTTTTCAGCACGTTCCTACACGCTGTAAAACGCCCAGGTGGGAACCATGCCCATAGGCAATCATTGGTTTTCACATGTTGAGCGTTTTACAGCGCGTAGGGACGCGCTGTAAAACACCCAGGTGTGAACCAGGCCTGAAGGTTTCTGATCGTGCCCAGACTATCAGAAGTGATGCATTTCAGGCACAGAGATACATTGTAACATTGTGCCTGAAATGTTTCACACAGCTCCATAGACATTGGGCCAGTCTATGGAGCTGTCAAAACGAATAGAGAGGTGACTCACTCTGCTACCTATCTTCAGCTGTCAAATACCGTATCGGATAGCTATTTAGTAATCCGGTATTTGTATGTAACGGCTTCATTCTTTCATTTTTACAAAAGCTTAACTATTTCATTAATGAATGCTTCAATACCGAGGCATTCATTAATGACTGGTAACCGCTGAGAATCACCAGCATTACAGAGCCTTAAATAACGTGTCACGTACAGTGTACGTCTCCCGTCACGAAGGGGTTAATAACCCTTAATAAAAAAATTTTAAAGTCCCCCGCCCCTGCGAGCATGCGCGTCTTTATGTAAAGACGCGTCGGGTGCGCCTACGTATGAAAACGATGATTGCGCTACACATCTTGGGTATCGCTGCATACGCCAGAGTGAGATCAATAATTCTAGGGCCAATATTTGTGTCTCTAAACTGATGACCTGTGGGGGCTTTTAAAGCGACGTCTATAGACTTTTTGGGGTACTGAATTTTGTCGCCGTTTCACAAACGCACATCATTTTTAACCTGGGCATATTGGGTATTTACTTGCTGTAACCTCTTTTTTTTATATTTAAAAAAAAGGGTATTTGTGTTTTGGGGCATTTTTCACTACATGTTTAGGTTTGATAATAACTTGCGTTAATATCTTGCAACATAAAAAATGTATTCTATGGGGTCTTGGCTTTCAGAAACTATATAATGTTCGGGGGTTGGAAGTAAATTTTCAGGCTTAAAATGTGGATTATAACATGGGTGCAAAAAATGAAAAAAGGCCTCAGTCATTAAGGGGTTACATAGCACAGCTGAAGAAAAGATGCCCAGGACACTAAAGGTGCCCATACACCTTACGAATATCGGCCGATTTTCGTATGCGATCGCGTTTTCGTCCAATATTCGTAAGGTTGATGGGCAGTGCGCAACCACAAATACTGTACAATTGATCGACTTTTGACTTACCAGCAGGTTAGAAAACTTCGGCCGATCGTACGATTTTCGCAAGGTTGGTGGCATTTCCGTAAGTCAAAATTCGTACGATTTACACTGCAAATGCGCAAACGAAAATACGCGTGGTCGATTACCACAATTCGTCCAGGTGCTTTCGGTTAATTACCGAAAGCACCTGGACCTTGCGATAATCGGGGCAGGATGGGGCCACCGTACAAAAATCATACGGCGGTTCGATCGGACGAAAACTGTCGTCCAATGATCGCAAGGTGTATGGGCAGCCTAACAAAAACAGGCATTCTGGGTAGTAGGAGGGCTTAACCTGGCCTGGCCAACAGTTAGTTATTTGTTTGCCAGTGCCCAATCCTCCTATAAAAGGCAGTATAACCTAAAGGTTTAAAAGGCTTCCAGTGTCCCTTAATGCCTGAGAAAGATTAGTTCAGCTTTTATTACTATATGGATGGCCAAACAGTCAACAGATCATGTACCCAATTTCCTATATGCTTACTTCTCTAAAATGAAAGGCATGCAAGCATGTAACAGTGTACTTTATTATCAAACATAATATCCATAAAAACAGACATGGTCACAAAAGCATGATACTTTAGAGTACAAAATATTTTACAAATTAGTAAATGTATTGAATAAATTGCGGACGTATATCCAATATACACATATCTTTATAATACCCATTTATTCCAGTTATCTTCAGAGGGAAAAATTCCACCAAGTCTCAGGGTGCAGTCAATAGTAGGTTCATAAAATGCTATTAAATCCCCAGAGAGTCTGGAGGTATTGTGTACTTGAGGAATTTTACATTGGGAGCACAGAGTAGCTTTGAAACATTTTTCCATGTAACACTTCTTTATACATCCAATTTGTTCCAGCACCTGAAATAATAAAAAAAAAAAAAAACAACAGTAGGAAACGGCACTTTATATAGGTGTAACATTATATGAAAACATAAACTGGAATATAGTAACAATTGTAATTCTAAGCTCAAACTAAATCTGCAATTCAATAAATACTGCTACTAATCGGACAACTAATGTTTGCATCTTTGCATTACACAACACCCCTTCCCCCACCTATTCAATCCTGGAGAGTTCTCCCATTTGGGAGATTTAATTGTTCTGCACTATATGAGTTTAGTAGTTTATCCTAACATATTATACACTTTTAAAGTACATACAGGGCTTACATTTGGTAGAAGATTTGGATACAGTCAGAGTGGCCCTCGTATATGTGTTAAAAAAAAGTTGGGAGAAATGTCCTCTATTGCAGCGCTGCCCCTGAGGTGAGGGTGAACAAATATCGCTTGCGTTACTAAGTGTGCGGCTCCTAAAAATTGCGGACCGGGGTGTCCAACGTTTTACTGATAGAGAACATAAAAAATGCAGAAGCGCACTACCAAGTAGTGACTGAGCAGGAGAAAAAAATCGAATGAGACTTACCAGGGTGTGGGTACTTCACTCAGTGGCTTGAAAAAGAAGACCCGCTCTTCGAAACGCGTAGCCAGTTTGAACTCCTTCACCCACCACCTCCGCCACTCGTTCCCACCTGTTGTACCCCACGGACGCACCGCTCGCTGCTTCGGGCGTGCCGCCCGTGCCCTCGAGCGGGGTAGTCCCAACCCGACCTCAACATCCACCTCCAGGCTAGCTTCCGCACTATTGGTTTCCCCCGGACATTCCCGGCCTGACAGCTTCAACTGTTCACCGCAGCTCCCCCACACACACACAAACACAGATCTCAGGTATACATCCACTAGCAGCTAGCACGTTTTAGACAGCCAGTTTTTCTCCCAAACCCGAGCCGCCCCCTCAGATCCCAGCCACATTAAACGTTGGACCCAGTTCCCCTTTGACATCGTAGTCTTTCCGGCACCAACGATTTACACATTAGCCTGCCCACCACCACCAGCAACCCTGGACCCCCAATTCATCCAGACCTCGCCGCTGACAACGCACTAGTACCCACACCCTGGTAAGTCTCATTCGATTTTTTTCTCCTGCTCAGTCACTACTTGGTAGTGCGCTTCTGCATTTTTTATGTTCTCTACTCGTATATGTGTTACGTGATTAGCTATAGGTGATTAGCTAAACACCATATATGTGTCAAAGTCCTTAAACAACAATGATGTCGCTTAAGAACGATTCTTGCAAAATGTATTGGAATAATAAAGTTTAGCCACAAGTTCCCTGTGTAACAGTACATGGTGATGCACGACAAAAAAAAAATCTGTAGTCATAAACCATTAATGTGATTCTAACTACTATGGTTCTCACACGTTTACTCCCTTAAATGTACCAGTGCAATTTCTACATTTAGCTATGGGTCTATTGATAAGCAATGACAAAGGGATCACCTTATGATACTGAAGTAATACATAATTAAATTTGTATTAGATCAGTAAATACATTTCTGGTGTAAAGCATGGTAAAGTTATCAAGGAATGCAAATCCCACATTGCCGAGTGGGTTGCCATCTCACTAAATCAGACAAGGTTGCCTTATGGCAGCACAGAGGCTGAATAATCCTGGGACTTACACTTCTTCACTGTGCAATTCTTTCATTTGGCCCTGCTCGGTTTACATTGATATGAGGAAAATATTATATGACTGCTCTGTACAGTGATCAGAGCCCCTGTTTGGGCATACTATGGTATTATATACATGACCCTAGGTACTGTACAATCTTTCTCTGAGAGAACAAATTCATAAGAAAAATGATGTAAAAAGGAAAATGTTTGTACTTTTAATTTACGCACATCTTAACTACTATATACGAAAATGTAACTTTTTTTTTCTTAACCCTTAACCTTTGACTGATTTATTTTTATTTTCACCCTCAATAATATGTCAAAGTGTTACCAGTAATGTCTGTGCAAAATATGGGAATCTGAGGCCTAACTCTAAAAGGTGCCCATACACCTGCCGATTATCGTACGATAATCGCGGGTGATCCCGCGATCATGCGATAATCGGCAGGTGTATGGAAGGCGTGCAACCGTTTCTACTGTACGGTCGCACGTCTTGTCTCCTGAGCAGGCTTGAAAACCCGCCAAGAAATGTACGATTGTCGGCGGGTCAGTGGCGTTCTCGGGAGACAAATGCAGCATGGGCCGGTGTGCGCAAGCGAATACTGCCCGTGCGACATTGGAATCATCGCAAGATTGTACTTGCGATGATCGCAAGTACAATCTGCCTGTCCAAGATGGGCAGATCGTACAAGCTTTTAATTACTTTACAACCATCGCACGATGAAAGTCATGCAATGGTTGTAAAGCTTAAGGGGCATATCGATAAATCAGTGGATCTGACTTTCACCAAACTTTCACTGTTAAATCAATCGCTCATTAAAAACACATGCACCTGGAACATGCACCTGCAGAGAATTTTTGGGGAATGTGAGATTCACTGCTGTAAAAGAGACCCCCAACTGTATCTCTCAATTCCTCAATTTCATTCTAGGAGTGTGCTTGTGCCTCTTAAATAATTTTCACTACATGCAGCTTTCCATTCTCTCTTCCTACTTACTAGATTTGATTAATTTGATCACTCTACCTCAATTATTTTCCTGTACTCCCTCATATACTATCATATTGTTACTCCCAGATGCACTCTATTCTTGCTATATATTATCTCTCCCTTTCCCCCTTTGTATTATAATTCCCCTCTCACTCCTATATTGCACCAGCCCATCATTAAAGACAAGGGTGCACCCATGGGAGCACAATGCACTTTAGCTGTTGATAATGGGCTGGTTCAATATGGAATGTATATGTAATCTTATGGGAAGATTGTTGTTGAAATAAATGGTCTGGTGACAGGGCCTCTATGGTAGGAGGTGATGTTTAGTTTGGATATTTAGTGTTCAGGATAATGCCTAACAAGTACAGGCCAATACTATGTTCTAAATGTTTTTCATGCAATGTATAGATATGTTTTTCCTCTTTTGGAGACGCATATTTGGATAATTTATCAAGAAAATTCCAGCTTTGAAATAAATAAATGCATACTCCTTCATAAAAGCTAAAATGTGTACATTTATTTTTGCATAGGAATCAGTAAAAAAAACCTTTGCAACCATGATCAGTAGATCACACGAGGAGGGTGCGATCTGACCATGCTTCATGTTACACCCTAAATATGGGTGTAACATGAAGCATGGTCAGAAAGATAAAAGAAGACTTTAATATTGAATTGTATGTTATATTTCTCAAAAACTTCTGCTTGATCACGGCTTTCTATTATAACTAATATTTATACTGTTAATATTAAGCAGAACCACCAAAAAGCAAACCACAGTCTGAACTTTTTTTAAAAGATTGGTACTTAAAAATTCTTTATTTTTAAAATCCATGGCCTTGTAATTCTTATAAATATGACTGAAAATGGTTAGCAAGAAAGCTGAAATAAATGGCAAACAAGGAAATTGTAAACAAACAAAACCCCAAATGAATACATTTCAAAGTGTATAAAGTCTTCAGTCTAAACTTTAACGTTTGACCACATTTTTAGCAAAGGCAGGTCCCAGGTTATCCTGTAGAGATCAGTATTATATACGAGAACCCTCCAATTAGAATGTCTGAAAATAGAAAAGTAAATCCTTCAATTTACCTGTAATAGCTCGATAACAATGACAGGCTGTAAGACACCACTGTAATGGTGGACCAAGTCCTTTTCAGTAATGCCTGGCTTAGACATAATTTGGTACAGAACAGCTTCCAGCATTCCCTTGCACACAGGTTTATTTAAACTGCCATCCACAATTCTCCATGGTCTTCCTAGAAAGCAGCTATCAGGAGATAGGAAAAGATAGGCAAATATATTATACAGCACACAGCTTTTGTTACAATCTTAAAAACAGTTTTTGCTTTTTTAATAATAATAAAAAAAAATCCTG
>NW_017307995.1:161709-172618 GCF_000935625.1 Nanorana parkeri
TAAAAAAATTTTTTTTTTTTTTAAAAAAAAAAAAAAAAAAACCCGGAATTTCCCCCCCCCCCCCCCCCCCCCCATGTGCTGGTTAATAACTAGTTAACTGTAATGGTGTGTGCCACCTCCAGAATCACTGGTTTTTCCTTATTAATTACTGCCACTGATCCTGGATAAAATAGCCGTTTCTATACTTCTCGAGTTGCGATAGGAGACTTGGAGCTCTCCTATACAGGAGCTGCGCTGTTGTTTACTCTCTTCTCCTCTTCCTTTGTCCTTTCATAAAACACTTTATATTCTGTAAACCATTCACAAAATATAAAAGCTTCTGTGAATGGACAGAGGAGAGGAAGATAGCATGGTTTCTGTGTAGGGTCACAGCTTTCCTGTCGCAGTGCCGATAATCTCATTCATTGATGTGTATTTAACAAATTTGATTAAAAAAATATTAAATCACATCGCTAATTGGAAGTATTGCATCTGTTTTTTTAAAATCCTATGGTCAATTTTATCCCACAGGTGGAAATATGAATGTAGCATTCGGCTGCCGACAACTAATTCTGCCCTTCCCTGGCATGCCCCCCTCATCTATATCTTACACTAGATACTTGTCAAACTAGGATTGACAAAGGGGTGCCCAACCCCAAAATGTGTCACCATGTTTGACAGCTACCCCACACTGACTTGGAAGTGGGAGGACTCCTGCTCTGTGTGGATTTAAAAGACGTGCTTTGCACCAGGGGTGTTTCTAGCTACCGGCTGGTTTTCCTGAGGTCCTGGACAAAGTACACCTTTTCCCGGCCACAGGAAATGGTTTAGGGGACTTCCTGGACTGGAGTCAGACTACAGATGTGTGGACAATCTCCCCTCCCTCCTGTGAGTGCATTTTATTCTCCTTCGCTTCTGTAATAAAACTACTACACAGTCTGTGCATTCTCTGCTTGTTCTTTTTTTTTTTTTGAAGATATGTGGTGGGATAACCAAGACTGTACCTCAGAGCTGCAAGATAGTCAAGGGAACTACATTGGAATAGTAAGCCCTTCTGCCCAAATGGTTTGGCTTTGTGCTTATTTTAAAGATTTCTATTTCTTTCTATATTGGATGCAACCAATCAGCATTCAATTTATAGTGATTTATTGAATGGACAATTATGATGGACAGAAGTTTTCATGCATCATTGTGCTTTTAATCAATTTAGTTTTTATAACATTTATAGACAGTTAAAAATTACAATAAACAATTCTGCCGGCCACTGTCAGAATACCCAAACAGAGGCGGCTGCTCATTGGCTGCCGGCTCTGTTCAGTTGAAGATTTTCCCTCCGGCTCCCTCGATTAGCTGATCGAGGGATGCCGGATAAAAGGGTGCCAGCAGCGACACTCGATGTGCAAATTTTGCATAATGTAGGACCAGTTTAAGGCAACCCATTCATTGAGATTGGGCTGGCTGCACACCTTAATGCACTGCAGGCGGATGTAGCATTGATTAGGGGGCTAGGAAAGGTACATTTATTTTCAAATAATTCACCTTACATTTTTGAATTAGGAGATTCAATATAAAAAAAATCACTTACTTTTCCTGTGACATTGCTTTAGCATCTACTGCATTAAAAAGAAAAAAAAAGTATTTAATTATAAAGCCACATTCTGCCATCAACGAGGATAGTATTCAATGATAACACAACAATGTCAAAAGGAAACGGGGATTCCCTGGTTACCAGTCACTCAAGCATTGGCCAGAACACTTCACAAAAAGCTGCATGTAGTAAGTCAAAATGTGCTTAGCAATAGTCAGATACAGTTAAAGTGAATCTGCATTTTGCCCTTTCAGGATATATGTTCATTTATCAGCCCTGCCCTTTTCCCAATTTGCTCACCAGAGCCTAATAAAATAACCATTTGTAAGGTCCAAGTGAACCCGTTACTTGAGATGAACAGGCTAAGCACATATAAGTAAAAGTACATGCAAGTACAAAAATGTCATTTGCTTTAGCATGCCATTTGAACATCTCTCACCCTGTATCATTTCTTTGTCCATTCAGTCCGCATAAATACCTTTGACTAGATGATGAGAACCACATTCATATAAGTTTCATGTATGACTGTGTCCACATTTCATTCTGCCTTCCTATATCTCCCATTGTAGTCACATATGCAGAAGTACTGTGCTCAAAAACGAGTGCACATTTTTTTTTTTCCCCCCCCGCTACTCCCTCACAGCTCCACACCACCTTTCTAATGTCCTGCCCACCTCTCTCCTTTGCCAGCCTTTTCTGCAGCTTTGGAGCCCAGTTGCATGAGACATGTGGCGCAAGACATTATGCGAGATGCTGTGTATGATCTAGCTCTGTATATCATAACGTCAGCAGGCCTCTGTCTGCTGGAGCCTAGGAGGAAAAAGGATGCAGGTGTCCTTGTTACAGGCAGGGGATGCAGGGATCAGATATGTAAAATCCTTTACGCAGGTCCCCGAGAAATAAATGAGCTGTTAATCCTTGCATTGCGAGGGTAGTCCTACCGCAGGGGGAGGTTTTTTTCTCTGGAGATGGACTTTATGTATTACTAGATATGCCAACACATACAAATATTATTTAAAAGACATTAGCATGTTGTGTTGTTGTTTATATGAGACCCTTTGATAAAATAGGATTTTTTTTACTTGCCCTAAAATCCTTTTCTGGGAGTCCATTGAGGGACACAAAACCTTCGGGTTATACTTCCACCAACAGGAAGACTTGTCACTGGCAAACAAATAAAAAACTGTAGGCCAGCTCAGGGTATAACTCCTATTTCTACTACCAGCATGCTTCAGTTCTGTAGCAAAGCAGTGCCGAGAGCATGATCATAAACACAGAGGAGAGAAATGTCTCTAATGGGTTCAAACAGCATGTTCTGAAGCACAGACAGAACCAAATTTAAATCCCTCCCACAGAGTCTCGGGTAAATGGTTAGGTGGAACCACATGGGAGACCTCCTGCACAAAGGTCTTAATCAAAGATTGAGAAACCAATGGATTCTGAAACAGAATAGAAAGAGCACAGACAACATTTGATGGTGCTGAAAGCCAAATGATGGTCCAGACCTACCGTATTTGCCGGCGTACAAGATGACCCCCTACTTTTTGTGTTAAAATATAGGTTTTGTATTTAGACAAAATAATGTCTAAATGCACCCACTAACCTCCATGGCGGTATTCCCGTGTGTGGCTCGGGGTTAATTTTCAGTACCATAAGCGTTAACCCCGAACCACACTCGGGATTACAGTCTCTTACCTTGTCCACGATCCGCGCTGTGTCCTCCGTCCCTTGCGAGCGTCCGTGTCGCAGGGGGGGCGGAACCGGCGGCAATGTTGAAAGTAAAAAATAAAACCAAAAATAGAACAAAAAATGAAAAAATAAAGTCATCAGACCGCCAGGGAGGCTAATCTGTCAGCCCGCTGGATGTGTGGTAATACTGTATGTACGGTAGCTTCGGCTACATTCATTTTACTGCGCTGAGCCAATCACGGCAGACTTTGTATTAATGAATACAGGTTTTGTATTCAGTAATACAAAGCCTGCCGTGATTGGCTTAGCGCGGTATACTGTATGTAGCCGAAGCTACATACAGTATACCACATCCATACCCGGCGTATAAGACGACCCCCGATTTTCGGGCAATGTTTTTAGGTCTCGAAACCCGTCTTATACGCCGGCAAATACGGTAATTTTTGGAAGAAGAGAATTCATCCCATGGAGAATCTTTCGGGGTGAAAAGCCCCCATTCTTACACAATGTAAAGTAAGCTTTCCATGTTAAATGATGAGAGCAGCTGAGTTCACTTCCAGCAAGTTTAAACAGGATGGGAAATTGGTGCTTCTGACATTAGATTTGAATGATTTGGCAAGACCCATTGTACATGTCCAGGACCAGACCCAAATACTCCAAGAGATGACTTAGAAACATGTGCGACAGAGCCCTTGCCGACTGTTACCTCAACAGGAGGTTGACCAAGTATCTCACAATGGGGATGTCACAATAACACAACAGGGTCCATCCTGGGGCCAGCTACATGGTGAACACCCAAGGTGCAGAGGATAGGCTGAAGGGAAAAGCCACAAACTCTACTGGTCCCACTGTAAACTCAGAAAGTGGTGCACTGCAAAGATGGGGCACATCGGTAAAAAGGGCAAGAAAGGTCAAATATATGTCCCTCCACTCTGTAAAGTGCAGGCACATGATCATGCATAAAAAGGCTTGTCTGAGGATTTGGCAAACTTGGAATGCCAAACTTTGCAGGTGGATGGGGCCCCAAGCTTGGAGGGCATTGACACTAAGGTTGAAGAAGAAAAAGAGGCAGAGAGGAAGGTGAGTTTGCAGTCTGCTCCTTAGGCTGCTTTCACTGGAAAAACTGGGTGCTCTTGCCACTAGTAGAATTCTTGATGAAATTATCAAAAGCTGTTCCGAAGAGGCGCTGCCCCTCAAAGACTATGCAGATTAAATGCTTCTTACAAGAGAGCTCCTCAATCTAGCACTTTAGCTAAATGCACTATGCCATATGAACTGACAGGAGGCATATACGAGAAATAAGATGGGAGGCTTCCAGTGCAGCAGAAATGTAATGCTGACTCCTGGATTGGACAGACTGGCTCCTGAATTAATATGGAATCCAGGAGACAGTCTGTCCTATCAAGGACCCAGCAAGATTTTTTTTTGTCAGCTCCATAAACAACAACTCGAGAAAACCTCAAAAGTTAGACATCAGTGAATTTTAAGGAGCATTGGCTACCTGGCTTCTGGGTCCAGCCCTGCCAACAGCCATCTGTGTTCCATGTGTTTAACAACCAAGGGATCAACAGCAGCAGTGCACAGATTAGTCTTAAGTGATTTTGAGCAGTAAAACATGGCTTGACAAAGCAAAGTGACAGCTAGAATCGGGTGCATGGCAAGACCCACCAGCAAGAGCAGAGTTCTGGAAAGGCTTTTTAACTGCTTATGGTTAGATCCTTGAAGGCAAGTGCATCCTCCACTGGTATGGTAGTCACCTTTTTAAGGCAAGACGCGGCTGCATCCATGCTGGAAACGGACCATTTCTGAATACTGAGAAGTGGATACAAAGCCAGCAAATGCTTAGAGGAAGCAAACAACGTATCTGGGTACTTCAAGTCACCATAGAGAAACAGTTGGAAAAGTGGTGCAACAAGAAATTATTTGCAGCCTTTAGGGCCCAATATGATCTAAGGCTGGAAACAGCACTGATCC
This sequence comes from Nanorana parkeri, assembly GCF_000935625.1. NCBI lineage: Eukaryota > Metazoa > Chordata > Amphibia > Anura > Dicroglossidae > Nanorana > Nanorana parkeri. The sequence goes on from NW_017307995.1 coordinate 166,940, forward strand.
TCAAACTTCAGAGTGGCATGCACTGCATCAATAAGAGCTCCTTTAACTTCGCAGTAATAGCAGTAGACCGCACATCCTCAGGTTCAGGAATTTGAGCAATTTAGAATTATACAGAGCAGATGGTTCAGAAGCCACGTGGGTTAAATCAGACATACAGTAGAATTTGCTGGAGGTGACATGGGAGCACGCTTCTGAAATCAGGTCAGCAAACAACTGGGTAATTTGGGTCATAAAGTCTTGCATGACTGTGGTAAAAACCTTAGCCTAAAGGGCAGAGGACCCGAGCCAAACCTAATGGAACCAAGGAGAAAAGAGACTCTAGCAGCAGAAGACAGCATGCCTCTAGGCTGCAAATGTCAGCACCACCAGTCGGCACACTGTAAGCGGCCTTCAATCTGTTAGTACAAAGTGAGCTAGGGGCATGAGATGATCAAAGTAACTGTAGGCAGGCAGCAGGAACAGCTTGAAGTTCTACGTGGCTCTTTGCAACAGGAGCAGAAGAGAGATGCTATCTTGATGCTGTTGGCAGGAAAGAATGGCTGAAGACCACATGCACAGTGGATGATGCTAGCAATCAGACCCACTGCATTAACCCCTTCCAGGGCAAAGCTGGCATTAAAAAGGGGAATAATGAACCCCAGCAATCAATAAAAATGAGAGCATCTGGTGTTTGGCCCAACTGGTCTACTCACTAAGTTATTCTTCAAAGACAGGAAAAATGCAGAGGCAATGCCAGTGACTCTGGCCATTAAAAGCGCTCTGCAGCTAAATTAACCAAAACTGAGCCTGGAAAGCACCCAACACAAAACCTTGTGCCTGAAGGTCACTTCCAGGCTATCCCCACAATGCCCAGTCCAGTGAGGTTTGTATTACAGACCATAAGCCAGGCTAAGGACAACTGCACAGAATAGCTGCAGGTTGGAGGGAAAGCCTCCAGCAGTGTAGAGGAGAGGTTTGAAAGAAATAAAGTTAAGCAATATTGCTGGAAAATAGTCTACTCTAAACCAGCAAACCTAAATTAAAAAAAGACGTTCATCCGTCTTTTTTAGGCACTAAAAAAAAAAACAGGCATACTGGTAGTAAGAGGGTTTATACACCAGGCTTTAGTTTTCTGTCTGCCAGTGTCCAATCCTTCTGTAGGCAGCAGTATAACACAAAGGTTTAAGACTTACTGTTTTTCTTGATGGTTGAGAAAGAATAGTGGTTGTTCTCACCTGTACACATTTTCGGAAGAGTCTGCATGTTTCCAGTATTGATTGGAACTACAGGAACTGCTGGATTTTCTGGGTCAGATAAGCGCTCTGCAATCTTGAGTTCTAAGTGAGCTTTCTTTCTTGGGGGTTCATAGATGCTGGAGTCACCTTCAGTTTGCTCTGCAGAGGCTTGTTGATCAGACTTTGGGCAATCAGTGTCTTTATTAAAAAGTGTTTTGTCCTGAGTAGCTGGTTCTTTTACACAATTTGCATTCATAAGCCAGGGACTAGCATGAGTTCTTGCTACCAGTCTTACAGAGGCTCCTCCAACTTGTATTAGTTGTCTGTATGTTACAAGGTCCTAAGAAAAGATTTAGCATTACAGTCCATTGTTCATACCACAAACAAGGCACATTATTGTCATAATCATACTGTTCCTTTTAATTGTCACAATAATACTGTTCATTTTAATTAAGGCTTAATAGTGTTTGTGAGTCATTTTTCACTTTCTGAAATTGACTTGATGTGTCTGCAACATTGTCTGTAACTGTACCTTGATTCCATGTTTTGATGGCCCAAAAACAACAGCGAAAATCTCACTAGTCGTGGCTAACCTGTGTATTTGTGACTTGCCATTTTTATATTAATAAATATAAGTCCTTATGTTTTTCTTTAAGATTTTCTCTTCCTAGCTATCCATATGTAAAATACAACTAATTTCATTTTTTTTTTTTAACTCGTACACTGTTGAATAGTAGTAATGATGATTATTTCAAAAGTCTGGAGAAGGGGATATAGGAACATATTGGAATATCCACTGGGGGTCTGTAATTGTAAAAAACAAAAAATGACCAAAACTATTATATATTCTCCTTTAGATCTAAGCATTGCATGTATCTACATATTGCTGCCTAGAAAACCAGTTTATCTTCTCTCAGAGATCTGCTGCCAATTTTTCTGCAGTATAATATTATTACAATAGCTTGTGGTTATGGTATGGCAAAATAGCAATGGATAATTATTCCATCAAAGAAAATTTTGCAGGCCTCCAACCTGCTGCTTTCAGAGTTCATTGAGACTTTTTAGCAGCACTACTGAGCTAGGGGTCCTGAACCGAGAACAGTCTGGAGCCCAAGATACAATTAATCACTGGATCCAGCCACTACATATCTAAACAATATTGCAAATTGAGTGTACAAACTGTACTTCATACATTTAAAAACTCCTAAAATTGAAAAAAGACAAGTGAAACTAGTAGCTCATTCGCATGAAAACAATTAATAAAATAAAAAAATATAACACATTGATAAAAGTGCAAACACATGTTATGTATCAAATGTAAAGATCCAGAAAACCTGTTGGCACAATCCTCTAAACCAGTGGTTCTCAACCTGTATAACCTCAGGACCCACATTAGTCCTTGGTCATTTGGTGACCCAAGTTCCACTGCAATGGATGCACGTCATTGCGGTACCGCACGTTCCAATTTAGGCGACAGAACTGTGGGTGGGTGATGCGTTTTGGGGTGTCATTTAAATGAATTAAAATTTACTGCACCTCCCACACCATTCACACTGAGCGACATGAAAATCGCGCGATTTTATATGTGCGATATTGCGTGACTTGTCACGCGACTTTTTCCTATTGGGCTGTATGCAATCAGGAGCAAAATCGCTCGAAATCCGCAGAAAAAAGGGTCATGTAGGAGCGACAAGCTACAGCGACGAGCTACCAGCTATATTGAGCGGCGAGATGTGAACAGCTCCATTGAAATGGATTGGAGAAGCTACATAGAGCGATATCGCGTGGAAATATGAGCGATATAGCTGCAAAAAATCGCTCAGTGTGAATGGGGCCTTAAAATTAAATTAAAAAATTAAACAAATCTAGTAGTGTTAAGATCACACATATCGTTGCAGAAAAGAAAAAAATAAAAAAGTATTAGCATGATACAATGCCAAATTTTCATAAAAACAAAATTGACAGGTTTATATTTTCACAGAATGATTTTTCCCCACACAAAACAAAATGTGGATGTTTTAAACTACAAAAGAATCAGAAATGCATTAAAAAAAAAAGGAATATGACATTCCAATTATAACCCATTTACATTTTTCTACAACTGCATTCTGTCGGGTGTAGATAGTAGAAAATGTCATTAATGATAACAAACCTGTAAATACTGCTGTAGAGATCTAGTCCTTTCATTTCCTACATCTTCATATTGCAGAAATCTTTTTCCAAGATCGAATATCTGTAGGCCAAAATGTGAACAAGCTTCAACTGCTGACTGAATTTCCACTGCACATGACACATCTTTAGAGCTGTATCCAAGGGTATGTATGCAATGATTTAGGAAAGTATCATCACTCCGGTCATTAATGTTGAAGAGTTCAGTAAAAAGAGATGGTAGTGAAGGCATGTCTGCAGTAAAGTCACTGAAGGAACCTGTAAAAGAAAATCCTCTGCTGATTATCCAAATAAACTTTATAAAACAATATTATTATTGTACTCATTAGGGATGTCCCGATACCACTTTTTCAAGACCAAGTACCTCCCCTCATGTACTTGCCGATACCAAATACCGCACATGCGTTGCCATTCACCGAGCCTTACATCCCTACACTGCGCCTGCATCCCTTTCTCACGGCCATTAACTTCGTTCTCAGTGTTCTGTGTCGACAGAGCAGGACCCCACCTGGAGCTCCTCCCACCGAACCAGCGGCGACTCGCCGTTGCTCTCCCAGTAAGTAAAAAAAAAAAATCATAGCGCAAGCTTCGGCGCTATGTATCGGGGCATTTTGACAAGTACTTGTCAATATGCCCTTTATCGGGCCCGATTCCGATGCTAGCATCGGTATCAGGACATCCCTAGTACTCACCATAAAATCCTTTTGTTGAAGTGAAGTCTATTGAAGGACAAAGGAAGTCTTAAACCTTCAGGTTATACTGCTGCTTGCAGGAGGACTGGACAAAATAAAAAACTGTAGGCCAGCCCAAGATATAGCCCCTGCTACTACCAGCATGCCTCAGTTGTCTATCAAACAGCACTAACAGCCTGATCATAAACACGGAGGTAAGGGACCTCTGGATGTCCAAAAGCAGTCCAACTGAGGGGTGGGCAATGCAGCAAACATTTGTTAACAGGAAACTGGCTGAACCCCTGAAGCTGGTACCAGATAAGGCAGAAATCTTCAAATACTAGAGAATGTGTGAACATAAGACCATGTGGCAGCCTTACAAATCTGGCAAACTGTTTCCTGATGCCAAGAAGCCCAGAAGGCACTCCCAGATTTACTGTAGTGAAACTTAACAGGAAAGGGAGGACCCCAATCCTTCAGATCATATGCATGAATAATGGACCCTCTGAGCCACCTTAGAGATGCTAGAACGAGAAGCCGGGGTGCCCTTCGGGGCTCCATCTGGAACGACAAGGGAATCAGTCTTTCTGAAATAAGCAGTGGCTGAGAGATGAACTTACTTAGTCCAAACCACATCCAGACAATGAAGGGGAATTTCCTCTTAACAAGAGTTGCGCAAAGGAACAGAAAAACCATGTGCTGGTTACTAGCAGAGACTACCTTAGGTAAGATGGAAGTACTCGGCCTAAATACCACCTTGTCCCTATGAGAGACCAAAAGGGTTCTTTGCAAAATAAGGCCACTAATTCACAAACTAGCCTCACAGAGGTGAATACTACTATGAAAATAACCTTGTGGGTGCGAGTAGAAAGAAGAATATCTGTAATGTGTTCAAAGGTGGCTTCTGAAGCACAGAGAGAACAAAATTTCTAATCCTACTGAGTCACTGGGAAACGGACAAGGGAACCACACTGGAACCCCCCTGCACAAAAGGTCTTAATCATGATTTGACTTTTGATGATACCAAGAGTCAAACTCTGGTCCAGACCCCACTGCAGCAAGAAGAAGATATGTTACATGGAGAAACTCCATGTGACAAGGATCCCACAGAGTCAACAGATGATCCACTGCTTAGGCTTGGATACAAACCTGTCCGGTTTGATGTTGGACCTTGAGGCTAGGAGGTTTACATTCAGGGTCCCTCACCTGTGACACAGGTCCTGAAACAACTCCAGGTGTAGTGACCACACTGCCTGCCAATTTTCTACGCCTGGTATGTACACAGCTGACAAGGCTGGAACATGAAGTTTTGCCCAGATCAGGATATGCTCTACCTCTCTTGCACAGCTAGACTTCTGCTTCCTTCCTGATAGTTTATGTATGCCACTAGTGTGGTGTTGTTTGACTGAATCAGGATCAGAAGACCCTTCGACTCTGAGGAAGGAAGAGACTCTAGCAGCAGAAAACAACATGACTCCAGGCTGCAGGCGTGGACACCATAAGTGCGCAGCAAGCAACCCCTGAGCCATGGGACCCATGATTGTCATCCAGGCTGGACTTCAAACATGTCTGCCTTTGTTTGTCTCCATTACATGGGGGGGGGGGGGGGGGGGAAGGGGGATGGG
>NW_017307995.1:173772-176966 GCF_000935625.1 Nanorana parkeri
TTAGTAGTCTACAGAAGGAAGATAACCTTGTTTTTGCATTCAGTTCAGCCAACAGTAAGTGACAAAAACATTGCATTTCTGGCAAGATTTACAGGTATTATCCGTACTTGCTGAAAATGTTCTTAGATGTGGTGGTTGCGTTGGTTTTCATATATCAGGCTAAGGGCTAATAAGCTACAATTTATTCAATTTATGTTCTTGGGTTTTGTTATCCTTTAACAATTGTTTACCACATAACTTTTTGGAAAGCACTGTTAAACAGTCTCAATGGCCAACATGTACTTTTTGTCTCATACATGCATCATTTATACATAATTCTTGTGGTAGATAGCGATATCTACCAGGTGCCATTCCTCGCTGATAATTTTGTATGTGGCCTTATTAAATTCTGGGACACTTGTAATCTAAGTGTGTGGAAAAAAAACATTAAAACTGGAATACACACAGATTGGCTTTTAACTTCCTTAACTTGCAATGGTGCAAGGAAGTAACATTGTAACCTGGTTGTTTTTAGTGATTTCAACAAACACTCAATGAAATAGCATCCTACTTTTCATTTAAACTGGAGCTAATAAATGATTTTATTTGTGCAGAAACCACAATCCTCAATAATACAGCCCAACTTCATACACCATAAAAGATGATGTTAGCAGTCCAAATGTTTAAACCCTCCCCTCATGTCAAATTAAATTGGACCCAAATTCAAAATGTGAAAGATCTTTTATGTTATAGGGAGCGCGCAGAAATGTTAATTGTGCCTAAGCAGTACCCTGAAAATGTACCTTGTCTTGAATTAATCCTGAAAAATAGCAGTGCACTTCCTGTGCCTATGCACTACCATGCCATATCAGTATCACAGCTGTACAGCTGCAGGATGAAATTATCCAAGGCAAGGTTGTGGCTGCTAGTCTTGGGAGCTTTGCAGTGAGGTTTAGTGATGTCACTACTGTGCTGCTCACTGTTCTCCTTGCTGGAGTGAAAGCTGTAGTTCATATATCTTCCTGCTTCATTCATCCTCTGCTTTCTGAATCTTTTCTCCTGTTATTGCTCGATTATTCCTCCATCAGGCATCAAACCACCAATCATCAGGGGTAGTTCAGATATAAGGAAGCCTTGCCTCTATCAAGATGATCACCTCCACGCAGACATAGGCATTGTAAGTCAGTCATGGGGAAAAGATCGCTGAAGGTAGACCCACTGGCAATACAGGTAACTAGTCTTTTGCCCCCTGCCTGCCTTTTTTAGAGGAACAGTTTCCACAGTTCAGATCCTTTAAATGTCCTTCTGAGCAGTTCTTCATGCTGGGAGGATTTTAATGCAAGTCTTTTCTTCTGTGCAACCTCATCTTCTGGAGATTGATCTGATCTTCAGGGGTTGGCTGCACAGAGGTGTGTGTGGGTTTAAAGCAGTGGTTCTCAAACTTAGCGAGACCAGGGCCCAGTAATTTTCTTCCAAAACGTTCCAAGTCCCAAAAGCAAGGGAACATTCACTTCTTCACAGTGCATTACCATGCATTATTGTGCACTGCATTAAAGTGACATTACAGGATAATCCCCCCTTCCCCGCCCCATACTAGTGTAAGGACTTGCCTTAAACGATGCCTCTTGATCCGATCATCATCTTCTTCTTTCCAGTAGTTTTCAGGAGTCCCCCCAGCGTTGTTGCCGGTCTCAGATCCAGCACTGACTCCTCTCTCTTCCTTGCACTTCCCGTCACATGGAGTCTGTGCGGATCCACACTGCTGCATTGACTTACCTTGCGTCTCTCCTTGTCTCCCTGCCGAAGATCTGAACTTCACATGCGCCTGCCCGAGAATCTTCAGATGGGAGCGCGCGGCGGAGACACAAGTACGTTTTAAACCTTTTTAAAAAAAAATTTTTTTTTAGATATGTTTTTGCATAAAACTACTGCTTGCTAGCAGTAGATTTATGCAAAAACATGAGGCTTTAATAACCCTTTAAGGCAGCCCATTCAAAAGAGGGGTATTGGTTCAGGGAGCTAGTCCTATGACATCAAATCTTTTCTGCAGCAGCTCCCAGCATGGCCTCAAAAGGGCTGGTGTGAGAGCTTCCAGACAGCGCATGAGCACATGTATGTTGTTGGCACATGGAGGAGGTAGCTTATGGTGCAGACTTCACCTTCCTTCGCCAAAAGCAGCTGCACACTACTTAGTTTATAACTATCCTCATTCACTTGTCACATGACCCTTTGAATTAACTGCTGCATACCATAACCTAAAATTTGGTCTGGTCATGAAGGTTTTGACTACCCCTGGACACAAAAGAGTTAATATTCAATCACTTCCATAATCCCCTTTTTCACATCCACTTCATTGTGTGTGCACCAAATAAGCAATTTAGGTATACCAGGCATTTTTTGGTAACAGCTTTTTGTGAATATGTAAGGAACATGTAGCACAGACAGAAAACCTGCAGGTGGCACTGTAGTTCTTAGACAGAAATGGAATAATCACAGGGTCCACCAGCAGCCAGATGAATTTATTTAACTACTACCTGAATGTTCTTCGCCTTAGCATTGCGCCCGTTTTCGCATCTGTTCTGCCTTTCTTGTATCTGTCCTGACTTGCTCTTCCCTCTGCCATCCTGCCCATTGGCTGACCTCACTTTTGCCCTACTTTCTACTGCTCATTTCCCTGAGATTTTGTTTTTTTGTACATAGTATTTAGTTAATATTTTCTAAACCTGCACATGTTACACTGTTTCTTTACTGGTTTGCTCTATTTATGCGTTATATTTTTTATGTATGTTCACTAATTCACAAATAAAGTGTGTTGTCCTCACTTAAAGTAGTATTAAAGTCTATATTTGTTTGGCATATATCTACTGTTAGTAAGCAGTAGATATATGCCCCAACATTTTTAAAAAAGTTGGCAAATACCCACTAACTTACCTGTGTCAGGGCTGCTCTATCCTGCCTGCAGAAGTAGCAGCTCCCGAACGCTGTGAAGTAGGACGTTTGGGCGGGCGCATGCGCAGTACAGTTCAACGGAGGGGAGAGGAGGAGAGCAACACTGACACTGAATGGACGCAGCCAGGCAGCCATGAGCACGCACGCCGGACAGACTCCATGGGACACAAAGAGTCTGCGCTGGACCAGAGACCAGCACTAGAGGGACTGTGGAAAACGAGTGGAAGAAGCTGTTCGGATCATGAGGCATCAGATAAGGTAAGGTC
>NW_017307995.1:176982-180633 GCF_000935625.1 Nanorana parkeri
ATCAATGCTTACATCACAGACTGGTAAAACAAAGATACTCTCAGGAGACAAACTTACCCCAATCTTTTAACCGTCCATTCAGAGGTGTATTTCTTGGTTTAACATGTACTTGGCAAGAGTTAACAACAACATTATCATTCGGGTTGAGATTCCTTGTACTGACAATTCCTGGGGCACAGTAACCCCTCATTAGCAGATAGTTGGTATGAGATGCCTGACGAGCTTTAACTTCTATTTTACGTTTATGCGATACATTTTCATCCACTTCTTCATCATCAAAATCCTCGTCATCAAGACCATCTCTTCCAAGGCTGCAGGTCAGAAAAGAAACTTGTAAACACAAAATGAAACATAAAATTAGAGCTGCAGCTAACGATTATTTTGAAAATCGATTAGTTAGCCGATTATTATGTTCGATTAATCGGGATGGGGAAAAAATGGATCCAGTGATGGACTACTAGTTTGTATTGAGATTGTAGTCCATCACAGGAGCAAGCTTGGAGCGGTGGAAGTAAAAAAAATTAAAAAAAGTGTGGTGTGCAATATAGTGAAATGGAAAGTGTAAAAATACAGCAATCAATGCAGAATGGCAACGGCTACAGAGGACTACAAATCCCAGCAATAGTACATTATATAGCGCAATGCAGAATACCACCAGCTATAGAGGAATACAACAAATCCCAGCAATAGTACATTACACAGCACAATGCAGAATACCATAAGTTTTTCAATCATCGATTATAATCGACTTAGTCGATTAGTTGTTGCAGCCCTACGTAAAATGATATCTCCCATCCAGGAAAACCTCTGGTAGTTTTACCATTGTTCCATCTAAGCTGTACCCTTAAAGTGTATTTCCGCTTTTGCAGCCAAAATGAGATAGCACCTATTTTATATTTGTTACAGCTTATCGTGCTTCGATGTTTTTTTAAGCTAACTCCAGAATTCTGGAGCCCTGGAGTAAATCCTGCTTGGTTCTCACTATCTGGGGAGTTGGGTCTCAAATATTTAACCCCGTCTGTACTGTGCTGGCAGATTCCAATATCACTAGTAAACCAGATGAGCAGGACTGTCTGTCCTAACAAAGGGTTAAAGTCCGGAAGACATGGTATGTTAATGGAGGGGAGCTCAGTCTGTCCCTTGTCTTTCTATTAGGACAGAGTTTCCTGTAACTGAAATTGAGAGAGAAGCTTGCAAAGGCCTGCTGTATGGAGATATCTAAAAGATCAAATATATTATTGAAATGCTGTGTGAAAAGGTACACATAAACATATAAAAGACGAGTTCTCACTGTTGACTACAAAAGTGGAAATACAGTATAAGCACATGCACAGTGCACTTTCAGAAAGAGCTTCCGCAAGCCTTTAACCCTTTCACTGCCCCATCACTCCGGAGCGATTAATGACAGTCACTGTTCCCTGCATGTAGAAGATCATGAACTAAACGATCAGCGGTTTGTGATCGCTCAGTTCTCAATTTATAGAGCAGATGTGTGACAGCTGCAGTGTCACACGTGGACTCTAACTATTGGGATGAGTGAATTTCACTAATCCCATATAAACCGGTAGCTTTTGCTAAAAATAGCATCACTGCTAATAATATCTATTTAGCATTACTGTATACTAAAATGTACCCAATGCATATAGTGCAATAGGGGTTTAGATTTACCTGTGCATCCTAATTGTGTATGTTATGTGTTTATGTTTTCTTCTCTTTTTATTACTAGATTACATTATAATTATTTTCTCAACTGAATTTTTCTATTTAATGTATTACTGATACAAACAGCTAATATTCCCCCTATAATACAAGTATACAGAGGAAACAAAAGAAAAAAAAACTGATGTAACCACCACATCTATGGACTGATATGCTCCAATAAATTACCATTTTTTTCTTGGGTTGGATGAAATTTAAGTTATAGCAATGGACACAAATTTTTCAATCACTTTATACGTAAATTATGCTTTTAAAAGATGTTGCTAAAAAAAATTGTTACACCAATTAGAGAGGAAACTCTGCTACCTTTGTTTTTTTCTAATAGGCCAGATACCATAACCAATCATTAGGTCCCGGAGTATTTGGGAAATATTGACAGTAATATGGTAACATCTGAGATGGTATTCAATAAAATACAGAATAGGAAGGGTGTGTTTAATATCTTAATATGGGAAAATGGAATTACCCGATCAAATCTGGCCCGGCCTCTCCCAGTCCTGCCCTATGCATTTTGAATTTCGCTTGCAAATTGCAAGCACTCATTGGTCAGCGTCGTCAGGTGACCACGCTAACCAATGAGAAGCGGTTTTCAGCACAGTCAAATAAGGTTTTGATTAGGGATGCACCAATACCGAGTATTTGGGTGAGTACTTGTACTTGCCCAAATGCTATGAAATCTTCCATGATACCAGAACTTCCGGTCAGAGGAAGATTTCCACTGACCAGCAGTGACGTAGGGGAACATGGAATCAGCTTCCTGTGCAATCAGGAAGCCGGGCTCGATGCTGATTGGCTGGGAAGCCGGTTTCCCAGCCAATCACAATCAAGCCGGCCAAACAGGGAGCTGCATTCCCTGCCAATCAGGAAGCCTGGTGGCATGTCATTACCCGCTGCCAGGCTTCCCGATTGCCCCCGGAAGCCAGCTCCATGCCAACGGAAGCACCGATATCGGGGAGTACCGAAAACAAAATATTGGTACTCGTAACCGAAAAAAAACGGTATTGCTGCATTCCTAGTTTTGAGCAATTAAAACTATTTTTTTGTATTGGGACAAGTAGATTGTCATGTGGGACAAGTAGGAAGGGCCCCCGCTTTAGCCCTTGAACAAGTAGCTTTTTTTATTTATAACTTCATTATCAACCAAATTGCTGTCAACAACTACAATTTGGTCTGGAATTTTAACATTCACAGATATAAATCCCAGCAGCAGGAGGGAAAGAACAGTTGCACACTGGCCACCTTGTCCATCCAGAGGATATACCAACATGTCTGTAGACGTTTCATTAGTTTGATCCCCAAACGTAAACACATCAGGTTCATCAGTATTTCCATATGTCTTCAGTTTTTCCAAAAACTCAAAGGATTCTGTACATATTGTCGATGGAAATCGCCAGATAAAAAGCCTACGGAAACAAGTCAATTAAACCTAATAATGACCAAATGAATCAAATCAGTGCAATGTATGGGGTGTGTCCATCTTACCTATAGTAAGTCTGGGATAGCTGAAATGACATTGGCAAAAATGGGAGAGCACGGTTTTTCTTTGGCCCCAACAGATGGTTGCCTCGACGTCGATTTACCAGTCTTTTCTTTTGAAATTCCAAGAAAGCCTTCACAAGAATGTCATCGTGATACTGTCTATACATACGATATGTCTACAGAGAGATCAAAAGCACAAAATGAAAATCACATTTGTACCTGTTTTGTATATTAGGACTAACATCAGTACCTCTACAGTATTTTTCCAGACATATTTTTTTTTTGTGTGTTGTAGAATGAAAATGCAGCAGCTAGCATACATCACATTTTATTTATTATATACTGTGTGTATATAATATACACACACACACACTATAACATTTATATAAAACATATATATATATTTTTTTTTTTTTACTAGAATAGGATTAGCAGCAGGAATAGAAATCCACT
>NW_017307995.1:181738-243225 GCF_000935625.1 Nanorana parkeri
ACGTTGGGATCCGCTCCGGCTGCGGCATCTCAGTATACTGCGAGCTGTAGCTCGCGGTATACTGAGCTTAGGGTAACGGGAGGACGTTAGTTTGTATCCTCACGTTACCCTAAGGAGAACTATGGGGAAAAACAAACACTGACCCCATAGTTCTCCTTTAAGGAAACACAAACACTATAGTCTATGAATATTACACTTGTCCCTGAACTATAAAGAGTGTCCAACACTTTAACCCCTTCATGACTGAGGCCCTTTTTTCAATTTTTGCACCCATGTTATATTCCACATTTTAGGCCTGAAAATGACGTAAAACCCCCCAACATTATATATTTTCTGAATGCCAAATACAACATACCTAAATATTTTTTTTCACATTTTTTTAAGCTTTTAGCCGTTTCTTTAGAGGGGTCATTTGGCCAGTCTGCAAGCTATTCTGTACAGTTTGAGTCTGTCCCCCTTGGTCTTATGTTATGTGACTAGAAATATGTAACAAATATAAAATAGGTGTTACCCAATTTGACTGCAAAAGTGGAAATTTACTTTAACCACTTGCTGCCTGGAGCTATTTCTTAATTTTTGTACACATGATAAAATCTGAATTTTTGGCTAGGAAACCGCTTAATACCCCAAAACAAATATACATTTTCTGAAGGCAGAGGCCCTATAAAATAAAAAAACAAACAAATGCTAGTTGCAATTCATTTTGCACGATTTGCGCAAATGTTTATAAATCCAATAGTTTTAGGATAAAATACATGAATTTTAATGCACAGAAATAGAATAGAAAACCAATTTTTGGGTAAAATATAACAGATGGGGTTACATCGAGTAAATAGATACCCCTATGGCAGGCTGCTACAGGTGTTCACTTGTACGGAACAAGCTCCGCCTTCTGAAAAGAACAATATCAAGATCATGGCTGCAGCAGCAGCAGCAGCCATGATCTTAGTATAGGCCACTTCAGGACCAGGATGTTTATGTACGTCTGGCAGTCCTGAATAAGTTAAGATCTTTACTACTGCCTCGAGAAGCTAAACAATGTAGTAATGTGTCCCTTCTCCTGGCAAAATGTCTCTTCAAACACAAATCCCGCTGCATAGTCATGCTCCCTGTTAGGATCCAGAGCGCCTCCAGGTGGCGCTGGAGCCAAGCCCTGCAGTTTCCGTACTCACCTGCGGGGGTCTCCAGGCAGCCAGGAACTGCTAGGTACCAGACCTCCACTGGGTGGTGCTGGAAACTACAACTCCAGCGCTTACCTGCAGGTGTCTCCCAGCTGCCACCAATCATCCACCACCTGGTGCTCCTTGGGAGGTTACTTAAGCCCTCCCTGCAGTAAGGTCTGTGGCTTAGTATTGTTTCTGGTTTCCTGTTAAGCCTGAGTCCCCTGTCCTGTAACCTGCTGCTGTTCCCGAGTCCTGTATCCTGTGTATGTTCCCTGATTGTTGTCCAGAACTGTGACCTGTTTATGTTCCTGAGTCCTGTTAGCTCCTTGTACCCTGACCTTTCGTCCCTTAGTTCCCCTGGTGTTTTGCTTTGTGCTCCCTGGGTGTGCTTGCCTGGTTCTTCTTGCATGTGGTGTTGTTTAGATGTAGTTGGTTGCTAAGACTTGTTTCTGTTTGTATTATTCTGGTTGGCATATTAAAACGGTATATCATACATTCTGCCTTGTCCTCTGTGGTCACGCGTGTTTGGTCTGCCCGTGTGGGTACCTGCGCTGGTGTGGGGTCACCTGTGCCGGTATGCCTGACACTCACTTTACGTATTCCCAAGCTAAACCTCTTCAGTTGGCACTCTAACAGGTTGCAAGACTCTTAGCTGTTCTTTGCCCTATAGGCAGAAAACTATTTATTGTAAAAGTAATTTATACATTCTTTTCATAAGTAGTACACCCTAATAAAAACATAAGTCCTAAAACTCGAGCAAATTCCCAATGGTTTTCTTCAATGATAATATTTCACTTACTTGCAAAGACCGACATGATTTCATCTGCATATCAGAAAGTGCCAGTGTGCTCAAGATAAGGTTCTGCAGCACTAAAACTTGGATGTCTTCAACACTTTATATTTGTGGAAGAGTTTACATATAGAAAGAGTAAACAAATGGGTCAGAACAGCTATGAAATTAGTGAAATTTAAATATGAATATTAAATCAGACAATTACTGTGAAATACAAAAGGTTACAGAAAAGAAAATGTTTAATCAAACAGGAAACATCGTAGAATAGTAATACTCTAGACAGGCAGCTAAATGCACAGTTGGAATACATATATGCTTACTGTTTTACCTGCCACAGAATTTGCAATTCTGTACACACATTTTCAAAACAACACAGGCTGACAGGTGACACATGTAGGTCCTATATAAGCAAGTAATTGACCTGGTTAAGCAATTAAAAGGAGAATTATGGGCAGAGTGAAATACACTCATCCCCATAAGAGCCGATGTGTGACACTGAAGCTGTTACACGTCGGCTCTATAGATTGATAACTGAGCGTTCGCATACCGCCGATTGCTCAGTTCCCGATCATCTCCCTGCAGAGAGCGTTGACTGTCAGTCTCCGCTCCCCGCAAGGATTTCTCCCTCCCCTCTCTGTTTCTCCAGCGCTGACTGGAGGTCTGGATGGGGGAAGGGGTGGGCAGAGCCAGCAGTCAATCAGGTAGCAGCCTGGATCCCAACACTATTTACAGGATCCGACCCGGCTGCAGCATGGCTCTGCGCTGCCAGCATATTGCAGACAATAGCCCACTATATGCTGAGTATTGGGTCACAGGAGGATATTAGTATATGTCCTCCTGTGACCCTAAAGAGAACTATGGCAAAAAAAGGTTGGGCCATAGTTCTCTTTTAAGCTATATGGCTTAATAAAACTGTAAAACAACACATCAAGGACAAGAGAGCGGCATTTATAAAATATAAGACGGAGGGGACGGCAGTGGCGTTCCTTAACTACAAAGAATATAACAAAAAATGCAAACTAAAAATCCGGGCAGCTAAAAGTGCGAAAAGCATATCGCCGCAGATAGTAAAAAGAACCCCAAAAATTTTTACCAATATATTAACAGTAAAAAGGTGAGAAAGGAGCAGATAGGCCCAATAAAGGATGGAAGCGGGAAGCTAGTCACAAACGACAAGGAGAGGGCCGAGGCGCTGAACGCTTTTTTCTCCTCAGTATACACTCGGGAGGGAAACGGGTTTGACACACATGATAAAACTCCCAGTTTAACTCAAAATATACCCCAGTGGTTGACAGAAACCGGGATACAACAAAGACTTAAAATGCTCAATGCAAACAAAGCAGTGGGTCCGGATAACCTGCACCCCAAGGTACTTAAGGAATTAAGCCAGGTTATAACTAGACCATTAATCCTCATTTTTAAGGACTCCTTAATGACTGGTAGGATCCCCAGTGATTGGCGGAGGGCTACGGTAGTCCCAATATTCAAAAAGGGGGCTAGGTGCCAACCTGGGAACTATAGGCCGGTCAGTCTAACATCGGTAGTTTGTAAAATGCTAGAGGGCATAATAAAGGATTATCTGGTAGAATTTGTTCAGGAAAACGGGATAGTTAATGACAATCAGCACGGGTTCAGGAAAGACCGTTCCTGCCTAACTAACTTGCTAACTTTTTATGGGCGGGTGAGTAGAGACATCGATGGAGGGAGGCCGATAGATGTGGTATATCTGGATTTCGCAAAGGCTTTTAATACGACACCACACAAACGCTTGCTACACAAGCTGAGGTCTATGGGCATAGATGAAGTGGTGTGTACATGGATAGAGAACTGGCTACGGGAACGGGTCCAGAGGGTATCTGTAAATGGCACCTTTTCAGACTGGGCTAGTGTAATGAGCGGTGTGCCTCAGGGTTCTGTGCTGGGTCCCATATTGTTCAACTTATTTATTAATGACATCGGGGAGGGTGTTAACAGCGATATTTCCGTGTTTGCGGATGACACCAAAATAGGGAGGGTAATAGACACGGACTTATACACTATAACATTACAGGAGGACCTGGATAAAATAGGGGAGTGGGCATTCATGTGGCAGATGAGGTTTAATGTTGATAAATGCCAAGTCTTGCACTTTGGAAATAAAAATAAACAAATGGGTTATACAATTATGGGCGTGCCGCTAGGGAAGTCAGAAATGGAGAAAGATTTGGGGGTCATTGTAGACCACAAACTGAAAGGTAGCTTGCAGTGCCAGGCTGCTGTAAACAAAGCTAGCAGGGTTTTGTCCTTTGTTAAGAAGGGAATGTATTGCAGGGACAAGTCTATAATTTTGCCACTTTATAGATCATTGGTTCGACCTCATCTGGAGTACGCGGTCCAGTTCTGGTCACTAAGAAAAGATTTCCTTGAGCTGGAAAAAGTCAAGCGGAGGGCAACCAAACTAATTAGGGGTATGAAGGACCAGAGCTATGAAACGAGGCTAATAAATTTAAACATGTTCACTTTGGAGGTGAGGAGATTAAGGGGGGATACGATTTCCAGATGTTCAATGGTGAAAGCAATATCAGCGACAAACTATTTAAAATTAACTCCATTACAAAAACAGTAGAGGCCACCACCTAAAATTGGTGGAAAAAAAATTCCAGCACAAGGGGCGAAGGGGGTTCTTTACAGTAAGATCAGTTAGGGTCTGGAACTCACTGCCACAGGCGGTGATTTCAGCAAATAATGTGGAATTGTTCAAGAAACTTTTGGACGATTTCTTAAGGGACCGTAATATACAGGGGTACAAGTACTCCTAAGAATGAGATCCTATAGGTTGGACTTGATGGACTAATGTCTTTATTCAACCTCAAATACTATGTAACTAAGCTTCCTGTCACCACCTCAGTCCAGTAATCTTATCCAGGAGGCAAAAATGTTAAACCAGGATATCGCAAAAATGAACTATCAAAATTTAAAATACTTTGGCAGATAACAGCAAACATACAGTATTTATATGCTAACATTGTATTTAGCCAGTTGTTTCGCTCTCCAATTTAACATGTTATTATATGCTATTAAGTGCTCAAACTGTCTGTTGCAAAAAATAAAAACTTTGTAAAGCCGTTTACTGGCCATACAACTGAAGATAGGAAATACAATGGCTGATATACCTCTCATTAAGCAGTTCTTACAAAAGAGAGCAACTATTGCAGGAATTGATGTAAAAGGCACCTCCACCAATGACAGTAAGTACCTGCATCCCACAGGCTAAACCTCAGCCTGTCATTAATCCTGCATTATCTAAAGTGGACAAAAAGTCCTCTGGTCCTATTTATACGGTGCTCACATCTAGATCTGACTCCTAAAATATCTACTGGTTTCCTGGAAAAGACTCTCTTTAGGCTTGTCTGCCTTCCGCTTCACTCTCAGTTATGCACATTCACTACAGATGAACAAAAGTTTTGTGGAGGAAGAGGCACCAACTGGCTGCCTCACAGAGAGGCTTAGTGTGAAGGAAGTGTAGGTAAGGTCAGTAGTCTCAGCACCATGATCTTTGACCTGAAAACTACCAGTGTGGAGTTTCTAGCAATTTAGAGTGACCTTGTCAGAACAGGGAGGTTGTCCGCAACAGGGAGGTTGTTTCCATGTACAAAATGTTCAATGGTGGTAGCAACATTAGCGATAAACTGTTTAAAATTAACTCCGTTAGAAAAACTAGAGGCCATCACCTAAAATTGGTGGAAAAAAAATTCCAGCACAAGGGGCGAAGGGGGTTCTTCACAGTAAGATCAGTTAGGGTCTGGAACTCACTGCCACAGGCGGTGATTTCAGCAAATAATGTGGAATTGTTCAAGAAACTTTTGGACGATTTCTTAAGGGACCGTAATATACAGGGGTACAGGTAATATACACGGGCACAGGTACTCCTAGAATGAGATCCTAATAGGTTGGACTTGATGGACTAATGTCTTTATTCAACCTCAAATACTATGTAACTATGTAAAACGGAGAAACCAAAATTTTCAATTGACATTTTTTGATTAAAGTAGTACAGTACATTCACTTCTATGATGTAGTACCTGTTAATACTTTCTAATCCACTCTCTTGGATGGACTCATCTCCAACTGCCAGAACACGAAACCTAATAAAAGAAGAAGGAAAGCGATAAGAATCTGCAGATTTTGTACATCCTCAAAATGTTTTCATTATTGACTCCCATTTTCTTCCCTGGCTCATTCCTGCCAGATCTTCACTGCTGATCGTAGCCTCTGCAGGAAGAGCTACCCCCACTCCTGGTCCTGCTGTGACATCCAGGATTCTGCTGTAAACATTCCAGTTTCCCTCTCTGGAAGGCAAAGTCACTTGACTCCTACTGAAAACATTGACTCCAGCATAATGAAATAACTAGGGATGCGCCGATATATCGGCTGCCGAAACATATTGGCCGAAAATGGCACTTTAAGCTAAATGCCGAAAGTGCAATTTTTCTGCCGATACATCGGCGCATCCCTGCTTTCTTTCCTCCCTGCTGGGCGCTGCTCTGTGTCCCAGCAGGGGGAGGAGAGAAAGTGTCGCAGGCGCCCGAGCGCTGCAGGAGGAGAGTGCTGTGAGCGGCCGGCATCTGTCCTTTCACACCGCTCAGCCTCCTGTCACAGTCCGGCACAGCGTTGTGGGGGGCTGAGCTCTCCTCCATGCACCGCTCGCTCAGCCTCCTGTGACCGCTGTCAGGATGGAGAGCGCGTGCAGACACTCAATGATCAGTGAGTGTTTGTACATAACATGAGGACATAGTATGGTTACTATATCCTCAATTATGAATGAATGGGAAGTTATCTACATCACCTCCTGTTCATTCATGATTGTGGATATAGTAAACATATAGTAAACATACAATGCCCTCATGTTATGAATGAACAGGAACACTCAGTATAGAGGATTCCTGTTCATTTATAACAGGGAATGCAGAAAAAAAAAAAAAGAAGATTGATGACCCTGTGCCCTCAATCTTTTCTTCTATTTTAAAAAGGGAAATATCAGGGGTCTAAACTAAATATTTCCCCGAAGCCCATAAAAGTAAAATAAAAAATTAAATATTTAAAAAAATTAAATACAAATAATTTTCGGTTTCAGTCTGCCAATTTTCTTCATTTCAGTTTGGAAATTTCTATTTCGGTGCACCTCTAAAAATAACTATAAGTATATTTGTTTTAAGTCCAGACAGAGCCAGGTAGGTGAACTGACTTTTCTTTACTCCAGTAAAGCAATACAACTCTGTCACCTCCATGGACCAGCCGGTAAATGGGCAGTAGCAGACCGATTACCTAATCTCTTTGCTTACTCCTCCTATTAGCATGTTTCTCATCATCACATGTGTACTACAGCACAATTGACTTGCTCCTAGGGTTGCCCCCACCTTCTTACCTGTAAGCAAGTTTAGAAGTCCACATAAAGCCCTTACCGGTATTTTGCAGTCTGCTCTTTCTTCTATTAAAGGATCATTGCTTATTGTAACCACATACACAGACTTTCATAAGACTTTGTGAATACAGACAACATTGACTGCTACAATTTTGCTTTCTTAGTCACCTCTCCTCACACACACCCTTGACTAGACAATGAATTAGCAGCAAAATGTTGAAAAAGTAATTTCTATGCCTTCCTTCACGGTAGTCTGACAGGTGCTATGCAAAAAAAATGTATTTACGTTTTTTTTTTCCTTACTAGTGTTTGATTGTGGCTAATCTACAATAAAACACAAATATCCAACCAACAGCAAGGCTCTCCATGGCATTTAAATGTCATATGAGGTCACGGAGACTCTACCATTTGGCAAGTGGTGGAGATTAACGCCAGAATGGGAGGGGATTTGTGCCAATTTGGGAAGACGTTGAGGCCCCATGTACAGGTTGGAATGAAGGTCCAAGCAGGCGCCACAAAGATAAAGTCGTTATTTGAAGATTAAGTTAAACACTGCAATGTGCCTTTCCATCTGTAAGTCTGTTACCTATTAAAGAGATCATCCACGGTTTCTGGAATTTGAGATGCAGGATCATCCATCTTTGTGCTGAACTTCACTTTTAGTCTCTCTACAAATTCTTTGAACTCTGCAGCACAAATCTTAAAAAAAAATAAAAAAGAAGAAGTTATAGAACTGGATTTTAATCCTTAATAAATCTGTTTAGCAAATGCAATGGTTTCTAAGTGTATTATGGTTTTGTACATCTTTTTTTTTTTTTAATAGAGTCTAAAGTTTAACAGCGTTTCTGACAAGCGCATCCCACTTATAGTCACCTGATCCTCCCTCAGTAACAGTAGATATGTTCGGCACAAAGCAAATGCAGCATTTCAAGAGAAGAACCTCAAACCAACTGTCAAGCATGGTGGTAGAGATGTTAAGGTTTGGTGCACCTGCAGTCATTGAGTCAACTATCATTACTTAGGTCAATTGCATGCATGTATGGTATATGAATTTGCAATTTGTCGACTCAATTTGTTAGGTTTTATCATGAAGGACTTGCTCCCTGACAGCCAACAAGAAGGCTTATGTACTCGACTACACTGTAGGCCTCAGCTACACTAGCTGCACGCTAATAATAAAACAGGTCTTAGTGCCAATACTTAAGTACATGTGGACATAGCACCAATGCCGTGTCAGATGGTGGGGAGGACTAATTTGATGTCATTTATGGGCAGGCTTTTATTCCAAAGCTCAAATATGGATACAATTAGGGTCGGCACTGCCACTAGGAAAACTAGGCAGCCTCGACCAGCGGCAGTGCCAGTGAGCGGAGTGCCAGAGCAGCCCGGGAGAGGCAGGCAGTGGTGCACGGAAGCATACGGAACAGCTTGCGCAGCACACAAGCAGGCAACAGCAAGAAAAAAAAGAAAAAAAGCACTGAGGATGGTGTAACCAGCCCGGGCTGAAGGGGTGGGAGTGGCGGTCTGGCCTGGAGGAAGAGCTGAGGAAAGGTGGAGGAAGGGGAGTGGAAGGGAAGAGAAAGGGAAGAGAAAGGGGAGTGGAATCTTTCACCCCTGACTGGCCTGGAGAAGGGGGTGGAAACGAGCGCAGTGCCCATACCGAGAGCGTCTGCAGATCAGCTCAAGATGGCCACCCCTGGGCTGCTGCACATCCGCTGAGCGCCCCCCGACACTGTATTGTCCCCAGACCCCCCCAGCAGCAACCCTGATCAGCACCCCATGGTATGTGCACCTTCTTGGAAGGGGGGGGGGGTGATCCGGCAGAGGGGTGGTTTGCCTACTGTATGTAAATAAACAGGAGGGAGGAGTGAGGGGGGTGGGTTGCGGATGCTGGAATTTGATAAAAGGGGGTACAGATGTAGATTGTGGGGATGCCGAGGTTGGGGTGTAGACAAGTGAGCACGTGAGCGAACAGAGATGCCATCTTCTGATTTTTCTGTTTCTGGGCTGCCCAATCTGAGCCCTGAGGACTAAGGATGGGCTCGGGCGGGTTTGCAGCTCCACATGCCGAGCCTGCCAGGAAGCTGACAGCGCGCAACGCCAATTACAGGCACTGAGACTTTTCCCGATCTCTGCAGCTGCGGACCAGGAAAATGTCTCAGTACCTGTGATTGGCGCTGCTGCGCTGTCAGGTTCCTGGCGGGCTCGGCACGTGGAGCTGCGAACATGCCCGAGCCCATCCTTACTGAGGACCTCCCTCTCTATGTATTCATGCCCCCTCCTCTTCTGCTCCATGTCAGCCTGCCTCCTCCCCCTTGCTCCATGTTAGACTTTTACACCCCACTTTGCCACCTGTAGCACCACCACCAGCATCTTGGTAGCAGGGCTAGCCTGGCATTTCTGGGAGTAAGACTGGTGGTGCCAGCTTGGTCATAATGTGCCATCTGAACCATGTAGCTAGCCCACATGCCTGCATCAGTTTGCCAACCTCGGAGGCTTTTCATGCTGCTGCATTGCCCATTTAGTCTGAAGCAGAGGAAAACAAACAAGCAAATGTGTGTATTGAATGTATGTGCGTGTGTAATATATATCTATCCATATAAATATTTTGTTTATAACGGCACATACTGAAGTAATAAAAAGAAAAACACCATTATAACAAAAAAAAAAAAAATTTTTTTTTTTGGGTGGGAGGTTTATAGTAGCTGATCTTGCCTAGGGCTCAAAATAGTCTAGTAGCGGCCCTGGATACAATCTTTTGAATCAAAGAGTACTGCTCAACAAAGTACTGGCCTTAAGGCAGACACTTTCACGCAAGATTATCCTGTTCATGGTTGCTGCTTGGAAAACTGTCCATGATAAAACAATGCTATTTGATCAATGAAAGACTTGCACAGTCCTATACTACTTACCTATACGCTTCCAACTTTATAACCTTGCAAAACTTGCTTGGTGCCGATTTTTTAATTTGAATGTAAGCCCCAATATAACTAGTAGTAGTAGTATACGAACTAACAGCACTATCCAGAGAACTCCGATACTTCAGACTTTATTGAAATTCACAGCAAATCAAGTGTAACAGTGTATGTAACAGCAAATACCAGCACCGCAAACCCCCAACCAGCTACAACCTCTCACATGTTTCACCCATAGGCTTATTGATAGAGGTAACAAATACAGACCAGTATCTAACTTAAATGTGCTCAAAAACTCCACCCTACACAGATGCAGGAAGCAATGCTCACTGAAGGATTGGTTAACTCTAAACTGGCTGGGGTATATGGGTCAGTAGAGCACAAAGAAACTACTAATCCCATCAACCATATTATAATCTCCAAACCAATAATACCAAATTTAGTCAGGTGTTTTAAATCAATCTCACCAAGCAACAATCCCCGTCAAGTGCACAAAAGATGAATAAAAATCAAACCCTCTTGAGGATAGAGATATATATATATATATAATATATAATGTATATATAATGTATATGTACGAGTGTATAAACAAATACATACATCATTGATTTTAACAGATCTCATCTCACCTGAATAGATCAAAATAACAGTTCTATCAAACACATAACTTAGTTAAAATATATAACTATACTGGTGATTTTTATAATTACTTGTCACATCAGTAAATACCTCTCTAAATAAACATGGTATTGTCTTTATTGTCCATTAAGGGAAACAGCTTAATGACAATTAAGCAACCTGGGGTAATACTGCCATCTGCGGGAGATATGGACACTAGGTAGAAGGAAAACTGAAGTACAACACCCTTTTAAGGCTATAACCCCCCACCCTGCCCAATTATGCAAGGGGGTGTATTTATAAACAATTTCACAGAGCCATTCATCCTGTAAATCTCTGCAAATGTTTGTTTTGTGAGAATGGAGGCAAAACCTAATGTTCTTAGCATATTTTCTTTTCAAGTCGAATGTAATATTGAATAAAAGCTTCATTATGGACACTAGTTGGAGCTGAGGAGCATACTTATAAATACTTATTTCCTATGCTTATCAGGCCCATCTAGTGGCCATAATGCAGTATCTACCGAATATTATATTTGACTTGGAAAAAAAAATATATGAAGAATATTTGTTTATGCCTCCATTTCCATAAACAAGCATTCATAGAGTTTTGCAAGACACTAATAGACTGCTCAGTGTCCATACAAGAATGGATGTCTTTCTCTTTTCTACTATAAATTTTTTGCTTGAATTAGAATATTCCTACTCTATACCTAATGATACTCAGGCCGCATATTGGAAATCCTGAAGCCTCTCCAGTTAGCCAACAAGCTCAGGTTTTCATTAAGTATATTTATGTTTTCTCTGTGGCGGTCCTGCAGTCAGCATTGGCTACACATCTGCGTTCCAATTAACACAGGAGTAACCGTTTGAGGTCAGAGCAGTATATCTGGTGATTTCTTGCAGTGTTACAGGGCCAGAGATGTGGCAGTTTCATCTGTCCCTGCCCTCTGGATTATTATTTCTTTTTTTTGTTCCTGAGGTTTGTGTGTAGTATTTACCACAGTAGGCGCTGGGTGAGAGCTCTGTAAGGAGTACATATTACTTATTTGTGGGCATGTCTTATTTTCCCACTTAGTTTACAAGCTGGATATTGTTTGTGGGTGCCTCTTTTTTAATTCATTCTTGGGCTTGTACTGCACAACAGGGCTGCTACCACTATATGCACCATGACTTACACAATTCTGCCTATGGTAAATTTAGTTTAGTTCCCGGATTGGGGCGAAGTTCTGAACCATTTGTCTGTTCCTGATCTCAGGAAGAATCGAAGCTTACATTTTAGTTGCAAGCAATTTGGCTGTTGCGTAATGCTCTGTGGCCTCTACAAGATCAGCCAGATCCGTTATCTCAAGGACCAATCTTCCTCTGTTTCTCGGTCACTGTTGTTGATGGCTTGGCTGTTAAAATCTAGGTTCTTGGAACAAGAACCAGCTCACTCCAAGGAAATCTCTTTCTATTGCCTGGATGTGGTGAGGACTGCCAGAGTTTACTTCTCGGCCACTGCTTCTGTTTGGCGGATTTTATGTTTGTTCTTCCAGAAGTTCCTAAAAGAGGCTCACTGGCTTCCAGTTTCTGTTATTTCTAAGTGGATTTGACAGGTTATTGTGCTGGCCTATGAACTGCAAGATTAAAACCCATTCTGATAGGGCAGTGAGTGCTTCTTGGTCACTTCGTTGTCAGGCCTCTGTTTCACATCTGTAAGGTGCAACCTGGTCTTATGTACATACAGTATGTTCTCTAAGTTCTGCAGGAAACGTATCTGCCTTAGCTAGTTTTGCTCAAAGTGTTCTGCAAACTGCTGTTATATGCCCTTGGTTTCCCCTTTGCCTTTGTTGGGCTGGTTCGCCTGCGTTTTTAGTGTGCCCATGCCTTTGCTTGGACTGCTTTTATACATCCCTAGGTTGCTTAATTACCCTCAAGCTGTGTCCTGCAATAAACAATAGAGAAAATAGGAATTTAGTACTGTAAAATCCTTGTTCAGAAAGGGACACTGCTCCCTTCCGTCATATACGATTGTTTTCTATCTTTTGTCAACTGTAGTAAAAATATGTCAACTGTAGTAAAAATATGTCAACTGTAGTAAAAATATGCAAAGTATGATCCTACCTTAAGATCATCGTAACAGGCTTTTCGATTCATAAAGTCTTCTACAAGGCCTTTTTCTTGATAAACCTCTGCCAAACATACTCTAAAATATAAAATGCACATCATAAGTGGAATAAAGTTTACATTTAAATATTAATCAGCTTATTCGAGAGAGACAATTTTGCAGCTAGTCAGAGGCAGAATGTGAGTAGGACACATAAGGAGTTTATTCTAATACTTAATCAGGGATTCTTAGGATTAACATCAAGTGTTACAGCTTTTGTTTTGCACATTTACCCTTATTGAGCATTAATGTGCATTCCTCACCCCACCCAAAGTATATACTCCTCAGTGGCAAAAAGCCTGTTCAGAACATTTTCCCTGTTGGAGCCCAGTGGAATCTTAGTTGAGTCCTAGTTTGAACTATGGGCAGTACGATAAATCTATAGGATCAAAAACTCTCCATATGACTGAATTCAGATTGTGGCATGGGACCCAGCAGAGAAGATTTTCAAGGAAGGCTATGTAATGCCAAGAAGGCCACACACCCAAGATCTCCCCTTGGAGAAGGCATAGGTGAGTAGATTATTCCGGGGGTGGGGGGTAATACAAAAAGATTGGCAACACTTTAGTACTAAATGGAAGGGTCAGAAATGGAAGCAATTTTCAGTTATCCACTAAAAACATTTAGGTGTCCTAAAGGAGATAATTAAATTATGATTCCCCAGATATTTAGACCTACATCTGATGCTTTGTTAAAGCTGTACTCATGTATGTTGGCACCTATGGGCCTAATAAAATATATAAAAAAAAGAAATTTGGACCCCCAGTCATACATCTTGTTCATTTATACCCGGTTCACACCTGGGCGTTTTGTAGCGCGTTCCTACGCTCTGCAAAACGCTCAAACACAAAAATCCCATTATTTCCCATGGGTATGGTTCACACCTGGGCGTATTAGGCCTTGTTTACACCAAGCGCGGAGCAGATCCAGACCAGAGCAGGTGCAGACCGGATCAAAACTGCGCCCAATGTATTCCTATGGTATTTCGACCTCCAGTTCACATCGCAGTGTGCGGATCCAGACCAGATCGGATGAAAAAAATGCGGCAAGCCCTATTTTACCTGCTCTGGATCTGGTCTGGAATGCAATCAAAAACGCATCTAAAACGCATCAAAAACGCATGCAAGTGCCTGAAAGCCCATGTTAAACTTAAAAAAAAAAAATATTTTTTTACCAAAACCGGCCCTAAACGCATCAAAAACGCATCCAAAACGCGGCACAACCCACTGCACTGCGTGTGCAGAAACCTGACCGGATCTGGTCTGCATTTGGTGTGAACAAGGCCTTAAAGGCCGTATGAACACGCTACAAAACGCCCTACGCCCAAAGAAGTACAGGAGCTTCTTTGGGGCGTATTTGCCGCACGTATCCATTGGGATACAGCTAGGTAGCCCTCGGAAACGCGCGTTTGTCGCGTGTTTTTTTACCGCGCATCGCAGTAAAAACGCGCTGCACAAAACGCGCAACAAACAGCGGACAGCTAGCTTACTTGTAATTAAGGTATGTCTGAGGATTCTTCATTATGTAACGAGCTCTTCTTCCAATAGAGTGTGATGTTTTATCCAGTGACTCTTCAAAGCTGGAATGCATAATATCTCTGACCACTTGCCAGGGCACAAATGGTCTATTCACCTAGAAAATAAAATAGTAGACAATGTTTTGCACATCAGTAATTTAAAACAAAGTCTGCTTTAATACTCAAGCTCATAAAAATGAGTTTAACAGACACTGAAAGCCCTAGCATTCCCTTTATGGATCAAGAGATTTGTTTATCAACTTACGTTGACCTTTGAAGTGAAACGCTACTTTTTTTTTTTTTAAATAAACAGGACAAGTTTATTTCCTAAAATATCTCCCCTCTCCCTAATAACTTATGTGACAGAACTCAGCCTTCCACCTGTTAAAAAAATATCGATCATACAGGATTTAATTTGGAATTAATATTGAAATGAAGAGTTTTTAGAAAGAAATGATAACAGTACAAAAAAAAAAGCAACAATCAAATGCAGATAACACAATGACAGAATGCATTTAAATACTATGGTTTTAACAATGCCATTATATTAAAAAGGAGAACTATGAGGCAAGTGCTTTTCACTCACCTCATAGTTCTAGCCGACATGTGACAATGAGACTGTCACAGGTCGGCTCAGTAGATCGGGAGGTGAGCGAACACATACTGGCGTTAGCTCACCTCTCGATCCAGTCACAGCTCTCTGCCATGACAGAGGAGGGGCTGGATTCCCCCCTCCCCACTCCGCCAGTGCTGACTGGTGGAACGGACGGGGGAGGGAGCGGGTACAGCTGGCTCTGCCTCTAGATAGGCAGAGCCAGCTGTCAGTCACGCAGCTGGGCGGATCCCGACACAATTGTCGGGATCCGCTTCAGCTGCGCCGTCTCAGTAAACCGCGAGATACAGCTCGCGGTATACTGAGCCTAGGGTGACGGGAGGACGCTAGTTTGTGTCCTCCCGTTACCCTAAGGAGAACTATGGGGAAAAGCCTTAACCCCATAGTTCTCCTTTAACTCCCATATGAAAGAAATTCCATGAATTCAACTGAAATCCTGGAAAAATAGGCTCTTGCTACAAAAACATTAGTACAGTACACAAAAAAAATCACCTCAAGCCACGATAAACCGAGGGAGAACTTACAATAGAAACAAAACTTAGATTTCTTGTATAAACCATTTTTGTGTGCATATGGCCCTAATTTTCACAATTTATAAATATACTGGCCCAGTTATATTATATGAAATGTCATTTTTGAGAAGAAAGAGGAGGAGTTTGAAACACGATGGAGACTTGAGGACAGATATCTGGGCTTATGGTATGCAAAGACAGGTATTGAGCGGTACTGATAAGGTGTTAAATATATTTCAAAAACAAAATGCAAGAAACACACTGAATTTTGTCTTTAACTTTATATTCTTAAATTTTTGGAAGACTGCTTGAGTGGCTAGTTACAGTCATGTGATGCCACCCAAGAACCTGGGAGAGACCAAGTAAAAAAGATTTCTGGAATTTCATTATTATTGGTATTTTATATAGCGCTGACAATTTATGCAACACTTTACATGGTGCACATTCACATCAGTCCCTACCCTTAAGGAGCTTACAATCTAAGGTCGCTATCTCAAATGCAAACATACAACAGCAATTTTGAACAAGGGCCAATAAACCTTCCAGCGTGTCTTTATAGTGTGGGAGAAAACCAGAGTACCCAGAGGAAACCCACACAAGCACAGGGAGAACATGGATTTAAACCTGGGACCCTCAGTTCTGCAAGGCAGAAGTGCTAACCACTACACCACTCCACTGTGCTGCCCATTCCATGAAGATTCCCATTTGTCTGGAGCTCTTCTTTTTTTTATTGTTTTTATTTGGTTTTCACAGAGGTTAAGGTACAACAGTACAACATACATCACCTGAGTTCCAACACTCAGGGGCACATCTTACATAAGAGAAATGAAAGACCCGGATGGTGGGGCTCCCACATATACAGAGTTGCAGAAGGAGTTTTCCTAACCCACATATTAATGCTCTGGAGCTCTTCTTTAGTACTTATACACACGCACACGTAAACAGTGGGCAACTTGCATGTATTTTCCATATCCAACAAGCACTTACAAATATAAAATGCTAAAAATGAATATTAAAACAAAAGACTCAATATATAAAAATGGTTAACAACGCATTTGCCAAAATAATTTAATCCTACAAGAATTCCCCCAAGGGAAGTACACACACTGGGTATTATAAATACCAAACTATTATAAACATCACTTTATTACAAAATTACTTCTTATTAAACATGATCATCAACCACTACAAAAATTAAAAACAGCTAAAATTCCTACCCCAATCATCCTGCATGATGCTGATTAGTATTCAAATTATACACAATAGTGCAATATAATACATCAAATATATAGAATTCCCAACTGCACTCAAAGTTCTAACCAATTTATATATGTGTATTGCTATAGTTACACACATGAGCCCAAAATGTTGTTCACCAGGTTACATGTCACCTTGCCATCAGCAGTTAATGCATACAAGAGCCAACACCTGTCCCATACAATCATGGTGCAAGGCCAACTCTCCGGACAAGTATTGCACACAAGCATATATTGAAGAAATCAAATATTCAGTAAATGAGCATCAAGTCTATTTCTGCTCAATAATTGCTTTATCAATGCTCCAACTCAGTAGTAGAGACCATGCTGAAACGCACATTTATAAAGAAATGGCCAATCATATGAACCATGTGAAAATAGCAAATCTCTACATTAAGCAGCCCTGGATGTGGAGATGAATGGATGACATAGATCACACATCATATGTGCACAAAAAAATCCCGGTTGTATGCGTGGCCTGGTTGACATATAAAATACAGCAATAGCGGTATGCCAACTGTCTTGAAAGGTAGGCAGCTCATCCAACTGAAAAAAGGGAGACTATCAGTATTTCTTTTCAGTACGAGGCGAGTAGTCTTGTCCAGGCTTGAACTTCCACACAACTAAGCAAATAGCCGGCTCCGGAGCTCAGTGCCAAAACTTCACATCAGCTTATATTAGGCTGGCAGTAGGGAATACATTAGCATCATGACAGGGAACGCCACAGCCACACGGACTATTGTATATAATTTGAATACCGATCAGAATCATGCAGGATGATTAAGGTAGGATTTTTGTAGTGGTTGATAATCATGTTTAATAAGAAGTAATTTTGTAATAAAGTGATCTACTTTGGTATTTATAATTCCCGATGTGTGTACTTCGCTTGGGGGAATTCTTGTAGGATTTAAATTGTGTTTGGGAATTGGTACCCACAGGAAATTATTATTTGAATATTTACTTTTTACTACATGGTTGCAGCATCTGCACATGGGACTGTTTCACATCAAGGCCTACCCAAGTCAGCAATGCCCCCCATCCCATGCACAGATTCCCGGTCCATGAAGAAAAAAGAAATCAAAACACAAGCTCTGGGGGTATTGAGTATCTGTTGCTCACATGCATAAGGATGTAACTTGTTTTAAACTACCTTTCTGTTTAGAATATTACTAGCTATTCGACAGAGCATAAGCAAGCCATCCTCTTGTGCTGTCCATGCCACTCGCAGACGGGTCATTCTCTGTAATGCACTCTGATCAGCCTCATCATGGTATCGACTTCTTTTTATTTTTTCTTCCGTCTTTTCCTCTTAGAAATAAAAAAACAAGTTCTGATAAATAAACTGTAAATACTCCCCAGCTAATTATACACTTGCTTCATCTTACATTTAGTACACAGTTGACTAGATAATAGTGGCACATTTTAAATTGTATGTATAGCCAAACCTTTTTTTTTGTTTTGGATAGAGCAGGGACAGGTTAAATCTCCTATCAAGTAATTCCTTTGCTTTCTGTGTCCTGATGAGGAGATTGCTCTTCATTTATTGTCTTGGAGATACAAGTGCAAGGAATTTCCATCTTAGACAGTTGTGACCTGTTTTTTTTATATTTGTGTGTGTGTTAACAAGCATGCTTTATTCTTCTGTCACTATTTATTTTTTTCTTAGTACTACAGGCAGTTATTAACAACTATTTCCTGCTAACCCTTTCCCCCACTATTTTGCCCAGGTAATCCCCTCTCTCCAGTTTCTCTAGGGTATCATTATATTCTAATTCTATAAATCGCAAACTCATCATATGCTAATTTAAATCTCCTCCAACCGAAATACATGTTAGTCATAAGCTCCAATTAACTCACAAATGTTTGAAACAACACTTATTATTGTGTTAATGTATGCATCCAATCATCAGAGTATCTCTTACTGATCTGAATTTAATAATTAAAACTTGATTTTTGTTGTAGAAAAACTACAGCATTTTGCAGATTCACAAAACACTGCTTTATTGTAACAACCTATACCAGTTACTCATTAGATAATTAGACCTTGCTTGTCCAGCATGTTCTGTGAAAAACCTGGATTTTTGTACTCCCTGTCAAATGTCCTTGGAATTTCATTGACGGGCACAGGATGCCTGATGCCAAAATGGCCAAGAAGCACTCGGCAGAGCATGCCTTGATCGGATCGTTCCTTAGAATCAACATTTCAAGCAAAGAGTTCTCCTCATGTTAACTGATAGAATTATACTAGAAATAAGATGGGAGAGATCCATTAGCCCATTTACACAGTAGTGAAGGGCCGTCATCATGAACTGTAATTGCGACACAAATGGAGGATTAGTGTGGAGTAAAGCTGGATCCCTTGCCATACGTTTTGTCTAGTCCCCTAATGCTTGGCAGACTAACATTGTGGTCATAATAATAGGTTGAATGCATGGTCTGCTGGCATAAACAAGGCTCAGAGTCTGTAAACATTTACCTATGGGATCCTTAAATACTGGCACACACTCAACAGGAATCATTACAGCTTTGTTAAGGATAGGACATCACCAGATTAACCATGGGAACCACCTAGATTTTGATAAAGGTCTCCTCAAAAGGGTATTGGATTGCAAAACATTTGGTAGATGTAAATAGTTTAACATGAGTGCCCCAGTCAGCGTACAATACATCTAGGAACAGTGTGTAGGGGAAACATTTTAGCTGTCTTAGTGCCTCTTTAGGATTTTAGACTGGTAAGCAGCACTTGTGGAATTTACAGGGTGCTACTTAATCTTTGGTATGTTGACAGGCACCTCATCAGTAAGAGACAAAATGGTCTTGGTCAGCCCCTGATGCTGGCTGCCTGTGACTCCTCAGGGACAATCTCATACTGCATGGTCTTTCGAGGCTCCCCATTAGATAGAGCTAATGCAAATGAAGGCTCAGGGGCCGCTAAGGTTGCAGGCAGATCAGATAATGATTTTGCAGAGGAAGGCTTTGAGACAGCAATAAACACTGCAATTTGGTCCATGAAATCCTGCATAACTGCGGTGAAACCCTCCCAGGTTAAAACCAGCCACACTCGACAGAGCCAATGAATGAAAGGACTTAAGCAGAGGGCAGTGTTCTGGGCTGTCAGTGTCAGGCACTTGTGGAAGGACACTCCAGGCCGCCCCAGAATTGTTAGTGGATGGTGAGCAAGAGACACCCAACATAGCTGTAAATACATTGTACCTTGAATACTCCTGAACGGACTGCTGGAAGATGGAGAGGTTCAAATGGCTGGGGATGGCCGAGTCACTGTAGGCAGCAGCAAGGACTAATCGAGATGGAAGCCCTCTTGTGATTAGGAGCACGGGCAGTAAGGTTGAACCTCATGCTGAATGCTGGGAAATTAGGCAATACTCCACCTAGTGATGCACCACTCAATTACTCAGTGTTTAAGGTCTGCCCATGGTCTACTCAGGTCTAAGCTATTGCTGATTATTCACTGATCCGGATAACTGCATAAAGAGACGAGCTCAAGCAGTTTGTAGATGAAGTTTTGACACCAGCAAAAACTGAGGCATGCTGGGAGGTGGAGGGGTTATACCAGGCTGGTCACTTTTTTTTGTTTGCCAATGTCTAAATCCTCCTGTAGGTGGCAGTATAATCCAACTGTCTCTGAATACTGTGTCCATCCATGAATGATAAAGAAACTACATTTTTGAGCCAGTACAGAAGATGTTAATGAGACTGGCAACCTAAATAACACATGTGGGGTTTAGGTAACTGCAGGGAAGCTAAGACAGTTCATCAGAAAAAAGATGAAAATCCAACAATATATCACTTACTCTTTTTCTGCTTTACTTTCTGCTTTTTTTCTAGGTGTTGCTTCAGTTTTTTTCGTTTCCGGTTTTTCCCTCCACAAACCCGTTTATTGCGACACACTGTAGTTTCCTTTACCATCTCAATAAGCTCTCCACTTTCTGACATTCTCATATCCCCAAAGACTCTTTCCTTTTTACCTAAAAAATTAAAAGGAATAAAGTACTATTTATTAACAGTATTAATTAAATTATTACATATAATAAAAGCATAAGAGTTTATGTAAACGCAAATGTTATAAAATCACCCCCTACATACAGTCTGTCAATGAAATCTGGCTTTGCTACTTTTGCTTTAAGCCACACGCTCTGGCATGAGGAGGCCATATATTTAAATCCCCTCTTAAAAATCTGATACTGAAAAAGGTGTCCTGTGACAACTCTAAAATGTTGGATTTTGTAATGTGTTTCTTTGACAGAAAGGGAGGCAAGACTCTCAGCCAAGTGGGGTAAAGATTTCAGCAACTTCCAGAGAAGAAAGGATGGCAAAATATCTGTGCAGTTACCATTTCCCTCAAGCCTAACTGAAGGCTTGATTTTTTTTACTTTTTAAACAGTCAGCCTGCATAACAAGAAAATAATAAAAATGAGCTAGACTGCTGCCCCCCTCCCCCAAAATAAAAATAAACACTTCATAAAAAAGAAATTCATACTTTTACTTGTGATACAGCCTGGGTGCTTAACAAGTACAAATACCTAGGCTTCATTTCGCTTTTAAAAGACATTTGCTCATCTATAACTAGCCATACCCAAGTATACATACAGGAAAACGAATGCAATGTGACATATATTCAGTAGAGGTTCATAAATTTGGCAAAGCAGCAAATGCATTTATTAATTTTGTAAACATTTGCGTGGTGACTGGGGATAGTTAATTAAGCAAAGTGCAATACTGAGAAGTAGCAACCCCAGTAAGCAATGACAGCTCATTGAAATGTGTTCTCAGAGATCTGTAAGCTTTCATCATTCAGTTACCGACTTCCTGAAAATATTGTCTAGCTGCCATACAGCCCTTTAGGGAGAGATGGAATATAATGGGGCAGATATGTCAAACAGGGGTCTAGCGATAATAGAGGGTGAAACAGGGGAAGATGGGGGGAGGGAAATCAAACTGGATAAGGAGATTCCCATCTGGCAAACAAACATTCAAGATTATAGTATTAATTGTACCACAACAAAAGATACAGCAATTACAAGTGAAAAATTAAAAAATGGCTGGAATGGTTTGTTTGCCAATGCCAGAAGTCTGCACAGCAAAATGGGAGAATTGGAAGCTTTGACGCATGTGGAGAACTATGATATAATTAGTATTGCTGAATCTTGGCTTGGTTCTTCACATGATTGGGCTGTTAATATTCCTGGCTATGCGCTCTTTCGGAGAGACCGGGTAAAACGAAAAGGTGGCGGTGTATGTCTCCATGTGTGAAGTGAGCTAAAAGTTAGTGTTAAAGAGGACTTTAGTGATGGTGAGTGTGATGGTGCTGAGGCGTTATGGGTGGAGTTGTATACTGGTATGCATACCGCAAAGGTAATTCTTGGAGTTTGTTACAGGCCCCCCAGAATTAATGGAGAGATAAAGACTCAGCTCCTTAAACAGAGAGAAAGGGCTGCAAGGGCGGGGACAGTAGTATTAATGGGAGATTTTAACTATCCTGACATTGACTGGCATAATGGCACTGCTGGAACAGTAAAGGGGCTGACATTTATAAACTTATTACATGGCAATTTTATGTTACAGTTTGTAGAAGCCCCAACTAGAAATAATGCTCTGCTGGATCTGGTAATCTCAAACATTGCAGATCTTATTACAGATATTCATATAAAAGAACATCTCGATAACAGTGACCATAGTATGATCTCATTTAACTTAAGTTGTAAACAACATGCACATACTGGAAAAATAAAAACACAACTTCAGGAGAGCAAAGTTTCCCATGCTGAGGGCTGCTCTTGAAGACTTAGACTAGGAGGGAATATTTTCATCAAAAAATACGGAACAAAAATAGGAATGTTTCAAAACAATTGTTCGCAACACTACGGCAAAATATATTCCTTTAAGCAATACGTTTAAAAGGATAAAATTAAAACCCACATGGCTCACATCCAATGTTAATTAAGGAAATAAAGAATAGGAAAAGGGCGTTTAAAAAATATAAAAATTAAGGAACACTGTCGTCATTTGAAAGCTACAAAATATGTAAAAAGGAAATAAAGCTCGCAAAGATTCAAACGAACGGCAGGTTACAAAAGTGCAAGATTAACCCCAAAAATTCTTTAAATGTATTCATAGTAAAAAAAAAAATCAGGTCTGAGCATGTTGGCCCCTTAAAAGATAACTCAGAGTTGGTAACTGGGGACAAAGAGAAGGCAAATCTATTCAATACTTTCTTCAGCGCTGTGCACACCAAGGAACAGGATGTAACTCAGGTCCATAATGGGGATAGCTGTGCCATAGCTTCTACTGAACCACAATGGCTGACTGACTATTGATGTGGTCCAGAAACAGTTAGACAAAATTAAGGTGAAGCACCTGGAACGGATGGCTTATACCCACGTGTCCTCAAAGAATTCAGCTGCATCATTTCAAAGCCATTGTATGTCAGTTTTAGAGACTCTCTAATGGCTGGCTTGGTACAGATGGATTGGCGTAAGGCCAATGTGGTGCCTATATTTCAACAAGGTATCAAAGTCTTTACCAAGTAATTACAGACCTGTAAGTTTAACTTCATTCGTTGGCAAGATACTTGAAAGTTTGATCATGGATCACACGCAATTGTTTTTGCTTGAAAAATAATATCAAAAGCGATAGTCAGCACGGATTCACAAAAGACAGAAGTTGTCAAACAAACCTACTTTCTTTTTATGAGGAAGTGATTAATAAATTGAACATAGGAATGGCTGTGGATATAGTATACTTGGACTTTGCAAAAACGTTTGACATAATTCCCCACATGCGGCTAATGTAGAAGTTAGGGTCAATAGGTATAGAGTAATTTAATAGAAAACTGGCTTAAAGACCGTATTCAGAGAGTGGCGATCAATGATTCATACTCTGAATGGTCTGAGGTTGTTAGTGGTGTCCCCCAAGGTTCAGTGTCCCTTACTGTTTAACCTATTTATAAATGACACAGAACCTTTGCATACAGAAAGGATTCTTCACAGTTAGAGCTGTGAAAATGTGGAATAGACTCCCCCAGGAGCTAGTTTTACTAGCTCAGTTAATTGCTTAAAAAAAATCTGGATGTATTCCTAAATGCACAGAATATTACTGGATATTGAGTTCTCATTAGGTATATTAAGCATCAGAGATTGTTGATCCAGGGAATATCCGATTGTCTTATGGGATCAGGAAGGATTTTTTTCCCCTGTTGGAGCAAAGTGAACCATGCTTTATAGGGGTTTTTTTTTGCCTTCCTCTGGATCAACAGTGGGTAATTGTGGGCATAGCGTTCTGTTTAGGCTTTTCTTCTTTCTTTTTTGCATATCTCTATAGGTCGAACTCGATGGACATGTGTCTTAGTTCAACCTGACTAACTATGTAACTATAAATGAATGACCTATAACAATTGCGCAGATCAGCATGGACTTTGCTGTGACTTTACTTGCTACATGCCTATTCAGGGTCAGTGACTCAAGGTTTTGAAGCTAATGATGACGATACAATAGGCTTTTTCACAAGACGGTCAACGATGGCAGCCTACATATATTTCTCAGTAGCGGCTTTTTCCTTAAAGAAAAACTGAATTGGATAGCATGGATTACTACACTTTGCACATTGACCTTTCCAATGTTTTACAGAAGGTCTGGCTATAATGAAAAGAAAAATATAGAATGTAATATTACCATTTGAGCCAAGAAGTAACATGGGTTTGTTCAGAAAGGTCTGAAGTCTTAGAGTAAAGCCTTGTTGTGCATATTTAGTCTGAAAAAAAAAAAAACAGTTTAATAAGTAATCTTATATAAGCAGAAAACAATTATTGCCAGCATATTACAAAGACTGATTCTTTTCAAGAACAAAATGCAAATAAAAAAATAAACTTTAAAGGAGAACTATGGGGTTCTATCTTTTTTTATGAATGCATTCCTTAGGCTAAATAAGTAAATAATGTAATTTACTGGAATTAGCCAAATAGCTATTTAAGTTTAATAGAGTGGAGAGTAATTTTAAACTTTTATGACTGTTATTGCTACCTCTGACTGCATCAGTGAGACACCTGTCACACCAGGATGAGAAATAAGCAAATGAGGGTCATCAAGACAGACAAATCTACTAAATAGAGATT
Organism: Nanorana parkeri; assembly: GCF_000935625.1. Classification (NCBI taxonomy): domain Eukaryota; kingdom Metazoa; phylum Chordata; class Amphibia; order Anura; family Dicroglossidae; genus Nanorana; species Nanorana parkeri. Next base: position 206,802 of record NW_017307995.1, read on the forward strand.
TCCTATCACTTGCTACCTCTCAAGCCCACTGTTACCAGGACCAGAAGGGAATTCAGACAAATATAAACCTGACAATTATTCTGACCCACTAGATGCGAGTTCCCCACTCTATTTTACTATAAAAAGGGGCACTCATTCTAAAACCCAATGAATGCCTCAAGCTTTAAAATAACTTTTTTCCCTTAGGGTAAAATGCTTCCTACTCTGATTAAATATCTTTGTCTGTAATGTCCATTCAACCTTTTTCCTTATTTTGTCTCTCTGTATTTTTTTTTTCCTCTTCATACTTGCTAACTGGCTTCCTTTGTTATTATTTACATCTACTTCTCCCTTCTATTTCCACCCCTAATAACACACCTTGTTAACGTTAGGACTCCCATACAAACCAATACTATACCTTCCTTAGCTGCATACCTCTGTCAGTTTGAATAATCTTTGATAAATGTTCTATTTCTCCAGTAATGTAAGCTACTTTGGTCCATGGTAATTATCAAGCTGCTTATGTGTATGATTCCAGATGTTTTGTCCTTTTTGCATTTTAACACCAATACAAAGTGTAGTATTACAGTATATTATTTTAAATTACCAAGATATTGAAAATTCATATGAAAAAATAGAACCAATAAGAAACCTTGATGCCAAAAACACCAACCTTTTTGTTGTTATTAACAATGTAGCTTATCCAAATCCAGTTCCGTTTTAAATGGCTATAGAAACTCGAATCAAGCCCACCAGCTCCCAGTCCATCTCCAGGAATCGATCCAGCATCGACCACTTCTTTACTTCCCCTTCAATTTAAAATACACTAATTATTTTTTCATTCCGACAAGACTTCCTTAAAAAAAGGATTTGCGATACACTAATACTCCTGTATGCCTACTTATGCACATCCTCCTCAGAACCCAATGCCTGAGCCATGTTGGCATGTCAGTAATTTAAAATAATAAGGAGCTTAATTTGTTCACAGTGGCTATCCCACCCTCAACTTTCTTTCATCTTATTTCTGGTATGCAGGTGAAAACCGGATGTTGAGAAGATTGAGTACTAGCAAACAAAATCTGTAGGCCAACTCAATATAACTCCTTCTACAGCAAGCATGCCTCAGTTTCAGAGCAAAGCAGTACCAAAACCACGATTGTAGAAGGATGGATAATGGTCAACGGACTACAAGAAAAGGTTTTTACGGCGAGTACAAAGATCCAATGTTTTTTCCGTCCATTGAGGGCCACAAAGTCTATAACCTTTGGAACCTCCAAAAGCAGTCCAACTGAGTGTTGGGCAATGAGCCGCTTGAAGGACCTTGCACTCGAAGGTGGCATCAGATGAGGCCAAAACATCTATCTAGAAAACGTGTGAACAGAAGAGACGAGGTTGTAGTGTTGCAAATCTGGAAAAAGAGATGAAATGCCCAAGAAGCACTCACACATCTAGCAGAGCGTGCCATGCAAGAATGGAACCTGATCCTTGAGACCATAAGCTTGAATGATGGTCTGTCTGAGCCAATGTTGCTGAGTTGGTAGAGCTAGAAACCAGTGCACACTTTTGAGGTACATCCGGGATGAAAGAAGGGAATTCGTTTTTCTGAAAGAAGCAGTGGCTGGTAGATAGATTCTCACAGCCCAAACCACATCCAGATAATGGAGGGATATTTCCTTTTGGTGAACTGGAGATAAACAAAGACAGAAGAATAGTCTATAAAACAAGACAGAAAGGCGGCCCTTGACAGTGCTGCGATCCAAACACTGGTTTAGACCCAGCTGCAAGGAGGAGAGGATCTGTCCCACAAAGAAACTTTTAGGGTACAAGCTCCAAGGCTCACAGCAAGCGAATTAAGCCTTCCACATGTAGACAAACCTGGAGGAAATAAAATATCTAGTTTTTAGCATCAAACAATCACAACTTCATAGAGGTCCATCTCTCAAAACCTGGGCTGTGAAGCAGGATGGAAAAAATTGTCCTTCTGACAAAATATATTGACGATCTGGTAAAACCCATGGAGTGTCCACCAGAAGTCTTGCCTGGGCTAGTCCGCAGTAATGAGGATCATCAAAATGTCCTCCATCTGGATCCTGTGAAGTAGACAAGGAGGAAGTTTCAGGGGAAGAAAGTTATAGATCAAGGTGTACGAATTCCACAGAGCCTCTATTGCATTCACTACATCTGCTGGATGATGCCTGTACTTGGAGACAAATCTGTCCAGTTGTCCACTTTCCAGATTTAGAAGCTGTTGGGCTGAAGAAGCCTGCCTGCTTGCCAATTGTCTATGTCTGGAATGTAGATGGGGCACAAGACAGGAACATCTGTTCTGTCCATCTGTAATATACTTACCTTTCCACAATCCGGCTCCGGAGTTCACAGCCAACTCTCCGGCTCCCACAGACTGCAGCATCACACAGTCCCTCCTCCTCAGCTGTTTTAAGCCAGGAAGTTCAATTGCACAGCATTCAAGCAATGTGCTGGCGATGAGCAATTGAATCCTGACCGCTCGCCAACCTGACATGCTGCATTCGCCTCAACTCGCCTTCCCTAGTTGGATTCATCTATCCGAGTGGATCATCCTTTGAGCAAACACCCAATCTGTTGCTGATACCCATCAAGCCAGCCTCTTCATCCTGTTCCCACACAGCTGCTGTAACATCTTGGAGTCAGTTATTATCACGTACCTGGTCTGGGAGACTGGATGGGTGAGGAGGCTTCCCTTGCACCTCGTGTCTTATGGCCTTTGGAGGATGGTGACAGAGGCCAGTCAGACACCTAGTGGCACGAGTGCCAGTGGTTATGAAACCGTGCAAGCAGAAGGGTAATCCAGATATCGTAGTCAAGGCAAGCCGAGGTCAGAAGCCGGGAGGTCAGATGCAGTACCGAGGGAATATGAAGAAGAATAATCGAATAAACAGTCAGGAGGTCAAAAAGGCAGGCAGCAATTGAGGAAAGTAGTTGAGGCAGAAACAGGTCAAAATCCAGGTAATCGATGATCTTCAAGACAAGGCAGGGAACAGGATACAATACACAAACAGGTGAGAAGACAATCCAGCAAGTGACATGCTGATCCAGTTTATATAGGGAAGTAGGCCAATCATGTACGTCACTTCCTGTGCGCCTTTGGCACGTTTTTCTTGTAACTCGCGTCGTATGCGCATCACTTCCGGTGCGCCATACGGCACGTCTTTCCGTGGGAAATACTTGTTGTGCGCATGCGCCTGTTTACCCTCCTAGCGGGACATGGCGCATACGCGGAACGGGCAAGTTGCTTACAGTTATTCCTCTAACCTGGACAGCCTGATCCTGTGAACTCCTGACAGCACAATCGCAAGTACCTCTTAAACCTCATTGCTCAAACTTACTGCAGTTATATATTCCTTGCTATAGTAATACAACCATTCAGTACCTATGTGAACGCATAGACATTCTGGTTATATGTACTGGCTTATGAAGGAATACAGCCAGTATCTATGTATACTAACTAACTTATATGTATATAACATATGGATACTGTTTATATGCAGTGCTATATGAGGTAATACAGCCATTCAGTATCTATGTGAATGCATGGACATTTTGTTATATGAAGTGTTATATGAATTAATACATCCATTACAGTATCTGTTAGAACGCATGAACATCTCCTCATAAGATACCCATCCACTACACTGGACTTATTCATAGAGTGAAGTAATCATTTTATTGCAATGGAACGCAGTTGAGATCCAAATTAGTTTGTCCTATAATCGTTACACCAAGACAGATCTGATCTATCTTTCTTGCCACGGCATGACTTCTGGTTCCTCCCTATTGGATGATTTATGCAACTGCCTTAGCATTGTCTGACTGAATTCTTATCAGAGCACATTAAAGCAGGATGGTCCAATTCTGCAGAGACAGCCAAATTGCCTGGAGTTCAAGAATGTTGATTAGGAGAGGAAAGTCTACTGTATCAACAGGGTGCCCATGACTCCTCCCCAGCCCAACAGGCTGACATCCTTCATGAGGCTCTTCCAAAAGATAAGAAGGAAGACTTACCTGATGCTAGAGCTGGATTCCTGAGCCACTAAGCCAGGGGTCCTCAATGCCAAACAAATTAGCCTGTGCAAGAATGTTGGGTTGTAGAGCTCTGGAGTAAAACTAAGCAAATGGAACTGCATTAAAGGAGGTGAACAATTAGGCCCAAAACCGGAGAGTTGGATGACTCCTGGACTTGAGAGATTGGAAAGGAGTTCACAATATCTGAAGTTTCTCCTGTAGAAGAAAACACTCCGGCCTGACCTGTGTACAGGAGTAGACTAGACCCAAATACTGCAAATAATGACTTGGTTCCAGTGTCAATTTCTGAAGGTCTAATTAGGTCTAATGGTGAGGTTAGCATCCTGGTTAATCCCCGAAGTGCAAATGAAAAGCTGAAGGACATGGTCATGAATTGGTGCTGTAGGGGCCCTACTGCGAAGCTTTGATGAGCTGGGAAGATGAGGACATCAGCCATCCATCTGATGTCCACATTGTTTAAGCTCATTTAATTTTTAAGTTCTGTATAGAGTTGAAATGGTTTAATTGCTGGAAGTGAGCTGAATCTCTCCAATGGGTACACAGAATTATAATAATTTTTTTAAAATTTTGAACAAGTTGTGAAGCTTACAACCTCTGTAAGGTTTTTTATAGCTGGAGAATGCGAAGGAGAGTGGAAGACACATTTTGTAAACTCCAGAGATGAGTGACTTACACTCATCCCCATAGTTAGAGCCGACGTGTGACAATGAAATTGGGAAGTGAGCAAACGCATACCGTTGTTCGTTCACTACCTGATCATCTCCCTGTAGAGAAGGGTGATTGTCCGTCACCACGCCCCGCAGGGATTCCCCCTTCCTCTCTCCAGCGCTGACTGGAGGAACTGATGGGGGAGGGGCTGGCTCTGCCTCTAGAAAACGCAGAGCCCGCTGTCATTCAGCCAGCTGGGTGGTTCTCGACATCTCTCGGGAGATGGACTGGTACCCTTGAGATTGTCCATGCTTTTCCACAAAAACTTGGAATGCAATTATTTCTTCCAATTTGGAGAAGGTGCCAATAATTTTGTCCAGTCCAGTTTTGCGTGGAACATTTGGCTTTTTTCTTTCTCCACTTTTTTGTGTCATACCAATACAAACAAAAGAAATGAAGATGAAAATGCCTGAACATTTGTAATTGCAACAATTTTCTGCGCAAAGTGGTGCCAATATTTTTGGCCATGACTGTATGTATGTATCAATGATATACACAAATTGTACATTAAAAAATCGCACAAATCTCTGGAGCCCCGAAGCCAATGCTCCATAAAAATGACAGTTGCCTCTTAACTTTTGAGCTTTTTTATAGTCTAGTCTTGGAGCTGGAAAAGTATCAGTACTTGTACCAAGTACGGTACTTGGCATCTGAACATCCCTACTTCAATGTCAAATTCAATTTGAGAGAAACATTCAGAGCCCAAATATTTTGATCAAAACATGTTCGAGAAAATGGTACATACATGACACTCTCTAGAATGTTACACTTTCTCTCCAGATTCTGTTGTTCTTCAGATTCTGCATCGATATCTTGTCCTGGCACATTATCCTTATTTAGTTTCTTCCCACGAGAGTTGCGTACAACTCCTACAAAATAAAAATAAAAAAGCATATATATTAGCAATCTAACACAGGGTTAAAAATAAAATGAGTCATTTAAAAAAAAATGTGGCAGAGTTAAAATGCAACTGTCTCAAATGTTTGGTGTACTGCTGTTTAGGAGTAGGATGCTTTTCGTGTTCTGCAGATCACTGGGGAATGGTATAGTGCAATTAACGCACCTAAACAGTTAAACAGTACACAGAATTATGTGCCATATTCTCCTGCTGTAACTTAAATAAGTCAGTAGTAGGATTAGGGTAATCAAAGAATACCTATCATTTGTAGCCTTTTTGGTCCAGGTTAACTGATGTTTTGTTGCATTGACAGGACTGGTTCAAGTTTAACTTACTGTATGTTGGATATGTAAAAATGTACTGTTGCCTCTTTCAGTCTTTCATTTCTATACATTTTTTTCCTACTAGGAATTTACATATTCTTTCACCGATTTCACTTTCTGCACTTTTATTTCTGCTAGGGTTTATGAGCTATACTCATGCTGTGCAGGGAATTTTCTGGAAGTGTTAGGTTTCCATAAACTTCATTAATCTTATTTTCTATCAGACACAGCTGATTGGTACAGGGGGTTGCATCATTAAGATTTATAAATGAGTGTTGTTTTACTTTGTATGCTGTTTATTTTGATATTTGTGAAAATTTAATAAAACACTATTTCTGCAAAAAAAAAAGATTTATAAATGAGGAGGTATGACAACCACTGAGAAATTTTGTTTCTGGGCTGGGTTGTTGAAGTTCCAGTGAAGGGTAATGGTAAGGAACTGAGCAGCTAAAAGCCAAGCACTACCATATGCCAGCCTGGGTTTGGAAGGATGGCTGTTTGGAATGGAGGTATTTGAAGCACATAGCAACATCTACTACCTGCTGTCCTGGTAATCTAGTGAAGGAAAAATAAGAAGGAGATTTGTTGAAAAGCTCTGGCTGGCTGTAAGCGAGTTCAGGAGAAAGGCTTGCAACTGACAGTTTCTATAACAGCCAATGGAGGAAAAGCTGCACAAGTACGGTATTGGAGTAACCAAGCTGGTTTAACCCCTTCGTGACTGACGACGTACAGTGTACGTCGCCAGCATCGGGGCTGTTTAAACAGACTCCCGGCGACTTTTGCCGCCGGGAGTCTGTTTAAACTTGTAGAGCCGACCGTCGGCTTTACAACAGAAGCGATCCTGGCGACTTACCTGTTGCCAGATCGCTTCTGCGTCCCGAAGAAGGGGCCGCCCCCCCCCCCCACCGGGGCATTAAATTTGTCACTAAATTTTGGGGTTTAATAAGGAGTTGCGCTAATATTGCGCAACATAAAAATTTTCAACTACCACCATTTTATTCTATAGGGTCTTGGCATTCAGAAAATATATAATGTTGGGGGGTTTTACGTCATTTTCAGGCCTAAAATGTGGAATATAACATGGGTGCAAAAAATGAAAAAAGGGCCTCAGTCATGAAGGGGTTAAAAGGCAGCCGCTTAGGCTGTGTCTCCTGCAATAGGTCACTTGATCTGAGGTATGAAACATGGGGTATAAATAGTAATGGGAGGGCCAGTGGCGGCTGTGAGGCCTTGCATTTTTATTGCAAGGTCTGATTTAAGTTGTCAGGTATTTATCAGTGCATTAGCCATTGTATAATACAGATGTTTTCCTCTAAAAATAAACAGTATTTATGTTGTATATATTAATGAACAATAAATATGACCAGTAAAAGATTGACCGAATTTTGTTAAAATATACTAAAAACGCTGCTTACCCAAAGGTGTATTCAGACAAACAAATTGCAAATCAAACCAAAAATTCTCCACATCTTGAATGGTTTCCAAACGATAAGAACGCTTTTCAAAAGGAAGGTTTGCATGGGCTAAATTGTAATGAGGGTCACATGCAGTTGTATCAACAATTGTTGCATTTTTTTTCACATACACAAATATCTGTAGTGGATAAAAAAAGAAATGCTCTATTGTTTAATGAAAGCAAAATTAACTAACAATTTGATCTTTAAAGGCATAGTCTGCTTTTTTGAAAAAAAATTAATGAGGGATGCACCAATACTGATACTAGTTTTGGTATTGGTGCCGATATGGAGTATTTGGGCAAGTACTCATACTCACCCAAATGCTCCCAATACGTATCCTGATAATGGAACTTCCTGTATCGGGAAGCCGGGCGGCGAGTCATTACACGCCTCCTGACTTTCTGATTGGGCGGGAAGCTGGCTCCATGCTCCCTCACTTCTGCATCTCCAACTATCATGCTCACTTCTGCATCTCCATCTGTTTTCCAGAAATAAGAAACATACTTTACCTGATCTTTTTCTTGAAATTTTTCAGTTGGACCAAACTGCACCAAACCCATACAACTCAGTTTCTGAAGCCCCTGAAACACTGAGAAAACATATCGCCTGTGGGGGGAAAAGTCTGGCATTAATGGTGAAACCGTTTACTAAACCCAGTACCTTTTTGGCAGCCAACATTTGCTCGGTGTGTGCAGTAATAACCAAATAGTAGCTGGGCCCACCCCTCCCACTTCAGCTTTAAAATCTGCTTTTTACTTGTGCACACTTCCATTATATACTCTAAATGAATTGCCTGAATGGCCTAGATTCCATGTCAGATAGTACTAGTTGAATAATGAAAGGTAAGATCAAATATTAGGACATACCTTTTGTACAGCAGCTGTTGACGCATTGGTCTTGGTAGATGTCTGATTAAGGTGTGCTTTTTTATAGGATCATTTAAATAATCCTCAAGGTTGTCAACCTAAAACATACAGAGTTAAGTAAAATGCAGAGGATAAAACAATAATGGAGTAAAATTATTTAACTGCTGTTGGAATAGCCATTAGACTGCACGCTTTAAAGTATCAACAAATTGAAAAAAAAACAAAACCCACAATGCGATAGTGGTTGAGGGTGTTCCAGTAGAGGAAAATAATTCTGGAATGTTGTATAAATATTTTATTTTTATCTTGAATATATTACTGCTGTTTGGCCTATTACACAAAGTATAATCATAATAAATGTTAACAAATATATTACCTTGTAACTGACTTGAACTATTTGTATGAAGATGGAAAGGGGCAAACAGAGTAGGATGTCACTAACAACAACCCAACCAGGTCCAAAGTCACAGTGGAGGGAGGCAGGAGGCACACACCTTATCCAAGACTCTTCTTCAACATATACTAAATAAAAAGAAAGCAGTGGTTACATATATTTTTAGTAATTATTTTGACATACATTGAGGGGGCGCAGAGCATCCCATATTCCAAATGGACCTTACACTTAAGACACTTATACTTAAAGAACTATGAGGTGAGTGATTTCCATTCATCCTCATAGTTAAAGCTGACCTGTGACAAAGAAGCTGTAACAGGTCGGCTCTATTGATCGGGAAGTGAGCAGAAACATGCCGCCGATCAGCTCACTTCCCAATTGTCTCCCTGCAGTGAGCGATGACCATCAGTCACTGCAGGGATTCCCCCCCTCCCCTGCTCGATCCTCCAGCGCCGAGTGGAGGAACGAACGGGTGAGAGGGCGGGCACAGCTGGTTGTGCCTCTAGCTAGGCAGAGCCAGTTGTCACTCACTCAGCTGGGTGGATCTCGACAGTATTATCGTGATCCATCCCGGCTGCATTGCTCTTAGTATATTGCGGGTAATAGCACACTATATACTGAGCTTTGGGTCACGGGAGGAGGTTAGTATATGTCCTCCCGTGACCCTAAAGAGAACTATGGGAAAAAACACTTACCCCATAGTTCTCTTGTAAGTAGGGTTCACACAGTTAAAATTTCAAACTTAATCGATTTCGAAATGTTCGTTCGACTTTCTAATCGTTGATGCGGTGAAATTTCGACTGCAGGGATGGAAAAATTCAAAAAGGAGCATGTTGGAAAGCTTTTCTCAATTGAAGGAAATTCGAACAGTGAATGTGGTTTTCATTTGGAAAATGTAATTTATTCCAAAATCTAATGTTAAATAAAAACAATAAAACGAAATTTCGAACATCAATAGTCAAGCCTCTGACGGTATTATTGAATAGTCAAGCCTCTGACGGTATAACAATAAAACGAAATTTCAAACAATAGTCAAGCCTCTGACTGTATTATTGATTATTTATTCATCCCTTTATCTCCTGAAATGTACTGAGCTCCTAAGTTCTGTTTTATGCTGACAACGCACAGCATTTTGTGGACTCTGTCAGACCAAAGACAAGGAACCGCTGGGTGGAGGAAAGATACTGTATGACTGATCTGATACAAAATTTGTGTGCTCAGATGAAGATACTGATAGCCTTTAACTCCAGAATGGGGAGAATACTTTGGGGACAGTAAACCGGACTGATAAAAAAAATCTTTAAAACCTTTCTTTCCAGAACTGCAGCAATGACTCCATAAAAGAGAAGTTGTGTCAAAAGCTTGAATATCTGCTAATCTTTGAAGGGATGGCAGGTTGGACAACTTGAAGTGGGCCAGAGGTACAGCTTGAGATTTAAGCTTGTATCCTCTGGACACTACATCCTTTTGTCCAGGTGTCCTAAATGCTTTTGGACCAGGTAGCTGCAAATGACAACAGATGTCCTGCACCTTGAAAATTGGGGGCATACCCTCCTTGTGAGGAGAACTTGTTTGCAGGCTTGGAGACTTTGGCATTCCATGGCTTAAGGTAGAAATGTGTCCCAGGCATGGACTTGGGCATAGAGGATAGGGAGAAGTGAAAGGAACTCATCCTAACTTCAGAGGTAGAAGACTTTACTGTCTGAAGTTTAGCTTTGTTTGGTGAGGCAAAAGGGGGCTCTTCCCCCTCCCCCCACTACATCATTAAAATAGTTGTCCAGAGAGGCACCAAAAAAGTGCTCGTCATCAAAAGGCATATGAAATAAGTGTTTTTTCACTGATGTTTGGCAGATAAGCATTTGAGCCAGAGTTCTATGCATGGATAGGAAACCCATTCTAGATATCAAGTGTATGATATCCTGCAAGGCCGTCAAAGGAGTAGTACAGGGTTACAGTCAAAAGCGCTAATTGCTGGAGAACACAGGCATCAGTAAGGATATAATACGGGATCCCTAGACATATCCTACAAGGCCTGACGGAAAACAAGTCCTTAGAAATGGTGTTCAGTGTTTTCGCCAGAGTTTTTAAAATACTGGGATGTCCTCAACAAGGACTGTAAGAGTCTTGCTAAGACAGGAAATGTCTGGGTCCACAAATGGAACAGCCCACTTCTTAAAAAATTCCTTTTCAAAAGGGTACCACTGAGCAAAACGATTGGGGGGAGTGAACATATCCAGATTACTCCAGTTACCGTACAAAATTGATTTTAGTAGAGTGTACTGGGAAGGTTTTGACAGGCTGGGGACTTTTGAAGGAGCCCAGACTGTTGCTATATAAAGTTCAGACCCAGATTGCTCTAGCTTAACAGGTATACACTGTGTCAATAAGGACCAAAATAGTATTCTTAAGACTAGGAGTAATGCCAGTAGACCCTTTAGGCACAAATTCATGTAAAAAAAAAAAAAGACAGGATACATTCCTCCTCTTCCTCAACTGAGTGCACTGAAGTAGCTGCAGGCAAATCAAAGACAGCCTCTGAAAGAAAGCATAAGGATACACCATTGTGTCCCCTGTGTTCCAAGTCCAGAAAATTCAACACTAGACAATGCAGAGGAGGAGGTCATGCAGGGAGAATTGAGGAAACTGCGAGGATCATTGCATTGGTGTGGCTTAGGATAGGGCAGGAAGGCAGAAAGGGCACGGGTAGGAAGTGGCGCGTGCATGTGCAGTGCAAAGACACAAGAAAGGCCTGTGTGGACTCAGCAAAACAGGTGTTGGCACCAATTTCACAATGGCTCATGCAGACAAAGAAAAGCTGATCCTAGGTGCCAAATTCATTATAGCACAGTGCCCCATTCCTGCATCCATAAAATTGTTGTGGCCAGAGCTTCAGTGTTAGAGAGGATGTTAACTCAAAAAATAATATTAGATACATGTGTCTGTTCCGTAATTTTGTCTTTTGGAAATGTAGCCTGCTTGCGTTTCACCGCTTCATTTTTATAGAAATACCTCCCCTTTTCATTCTGACCACGCCAAACACAGAAGCAGATCCATGCCGGAGTGGTCAGTTTGTGTCTTTTGTTTCTTCTTTGGAGATGCCAGACACCATGCCAATGCACATTGTGGCTGTATCTACTTTGGTCAGTTCATCGGAATACCACCCAAACAGCCTGTGTTCTTCCCCGTGTGTTCATTATGCATTCTGAAGGTTTCCTTTCTGTGGTTCCATACTGGTACTGGCTTCAGATGCTCCTCTTCTTTTGTCCAATCTGGCCAATTGCAACCAATTTTCAACCCAACTGAAGAAGAGCTGCGAGCACCAGCATGAAAAGGAAATCATGTGAAAAGGAATCATATAGAATGCATGATACACACGGAGAAGTAGAATACTTGTTGTGTGTTACATCATGCCTGTCCACAGACAACTTACATGGCCCCCATTATGCGGAAGAGACACCTAGAGGAAGGCTGTGCGGTCATGTGTCCACAGAATAAAAGCTCCGGAAAAGGTTAGAAATCAACTTTAATTAACACCTGCAGAGGTTGGAAAAAAAGTGTCAAGTGCGCACCAAGCTCCTATAAAGGGCAAGGCCTTTAACTTACTTAAGCGGTGATTCAGAAGATGCCCGGTGGCCCCCACAGTGCAGACTAACTAGAGAATACCAGGCAGTCTCCAGGGGAACATGCCTCACCAAGGCAGTGTTTGTTCCCTCCAGTGGGCATACTCCCTAAGGAGTCAGCAGGGACAGGGTTTCACCAGCAGGTGTACTGCTGTCCTGGACCTGTAAAGCATTCTCTGTGGCTGACTCACACAGAATACCAGGTGTCTTTGGAGAGTGCCCACAGCAGGCCAGGCCAGTGCCCTATGGTTACATTATAGGCTGGATCTACATTTTTGGCATGATATGGCACGGGTACGGCCTCTAGGACTATGCTAAGGAAAACTTAAAAATGCAGAAATAAGCTCTTTGGCTCTGCAGTAAATTAAGGATCTTAATTTTCATAACAAGGGGATCTTGACAGAACTAGTCTTGTAGAAAGGGTATGGCTTCTCTCGGAGATGTCCATTCACCTTAGTCACAAGCATAAAAATATATCTTTGTTGCTGGTGTCCAATTTGCTGTAGGTACCAGTATAACTCTCATTTTAGAATTAACCCTGTGACTCCTAATTAACAATATAGAAATGATGATTCCCTACTACTAGGGATGCACCAATATCGTTTTTTCGGTATAGAGTTCGAGTACCGATACTTTGTTTTCGGTACTGGCCGATACCGAGTAGAGAAACCAATGCTTCGGCTGGCATGGAGCCGGCTTCCCGGGCAATCAGGAAGCTGGGCGGAATATGTTTACCCGCCGCCTGGCTTCCTGAGAAGCGGATTTCCTGAGCAATCAGCATCATACCGGAGCTTCGGGTATCCGGGAAGTTATTGCAACATTTTGGCGAGTACAAGTATCGGCATCAGTGCACCCCTACCTACTACACTGGGTGTGAAGAATACCACAAACTGAAATAAGTTCCCATGAATAAGATAAGCCTGTACAAAATTTACCACACAATAATTAAAATAAAGTACCAGATTCAGTTTTTTCTTCTTTTGCTGTGTTTGATGTACTTTCTTCTGTATTATCAGCTGTAATACACTTTTCAACCTCAGGGCCTAAAACATCCTCTGTATTAGAACAGCTGTCTGTAAGGTGGCAAGATGGCGGCATGTCATCCTCACACTTTTTATCTTGAGTGTTACCAGAAGGTGGCTTGCTCTCTGGTGTTTTCTGCTGCGGCAATGTATGCATGGGGTGACCATAGACAATATACCAGAGATAGATATGTGTTATTTTCAAGCGTGGCATTTTTGGAAGATAGCCAAGAGTACGGCCAAGTCCAGGAACTGTGGGGGAAAAAAAATATTATATAACTTTATAAGCCTACAAAACATGTTCATCTATGAAATGCAAACAAAAGTAAAAGGTCAGGAGGACTAATTTCTCTTATGCTCCTTAGCTTCATGTATTTGCCATAATGTGGTATTTACCTTATATTACATTCAACCAGAAAATGTAAATATGCTAGCAACATTAGTTTTTGCCTTTATTCGCACAGTACAAGTGTACATGCATTATTTCCAGGGTGAAAGGCTCTGCAAATTGTTTAGAAATACAACTCTTAAAATTGTATGTCCAAACAGCTAGGCCCCGTTCACATCTGGGCGTTTTGTAGCGCGTTCGAACGCTCTGCAAAATGCTCAAACACCGAAGTCCCATTATTTCCTATGGATATGGTTCACACCTGGGCATATTACAGGCCGTATGAACGCGCTACAAAAAGTCCTACGCCGAAGTACAGGAGCTTCTTTGGGGCGTTTTTGTCACGCGTTTCCATTGGGATACAGCCAAGTAGCCCTCGGAAACGCGCGTTTGGCGTGCGTTTTTTTATATATTCGCATATTCGATACGCCTAGGTGCGAATCCAGCATTAGAGCCCCTGTTGTGTTTTACTGGAGTTATGTTGGAGATTTTCCCTCACCTGTTATCTGGTAAAACTATTGTCCCTGGGTCAGTGAGTGAGGAAAACTAACACAGACATAGGGTCCTTTGCTAAATTTAATTTTCATCATTTCATCTGGGGAGATTTAAGTTTTTTTATGGCCATTTTGTGTTTGAACTGCGGAAAGGAACAACTAGCCTAACTCTGTGTTACGCTGTGTTTAATGCCTGAGGATTCCAATCCCTGAGTCAGCACAACTGTGGGCTCTTTCTGCTAAGCCTCTTAACCGGGACATCTATGCCACCAACTCTCCTATGACAAATTCGTCCTGGAATTATGGCTGAGATTGCTGGACAACAGGAAAATTCCAAATTGCAAAAGTTCACCTCCCATAACTAAAAAGGGTGTTTGAGATTATTCAGAAGCCATTGACATGAATTTGCACCTCATGGTCCACTATTTAACGACACCTATGCTCCACACTACTCTTTACTTAACCCTTTCGCTGCCAAGCCCTCCGGAACATTTTTCAAATCAGCTGGCCAAGCCATTTTTGAATTTTCTGCAATTTTTTCCTATTGATTTGATTTTCAACTGCTGCGTTGCTAGCGTTTGTAAAAGACCCCCCAAACCATATATTTTCTGAAAGCGCAGGCTCGGTAGAATAAAAAGATGGTGATACTAAATTTGTAGGCCCTGCGATAATTGCGCAAATGTTTCTCAAATTAATATTAAACCGATAAAAATACACAATTCAATTGTTAAAACACACCAAAATCAGTATCCGTGCACAAAAAAAAATATTTTTTGACATAAAGCTCAACCAGATGGTCGCTAAAGCTCAACCAGAACAGCAGAGGTGGTTGCAATGCTTTACTGGCTCCAATGCAAACAATGCACATTGTTTCTTTTATGAAGAAGTGTGTATTTATTACTTTTTCTAAAAGATGAAGTTTCCCCTTAAAAAGGGTAGAAATAATGGCTACAGGGAGACACTAACCCTGTAAAATATGGATAGTCTGACAGTATAAAACTTAACTAAACTGGGAGAAAACTAAGCAAATTAGGAACAAAATAATTGTTTTGCATAACTTTACAATGTATTGGAAAAGCGTCCGCATAAATAATGAAAATCTTTGCACATACCTATAATTGGATGATAATTTTTTAACTGTTTCACATCCATTGAATCTTGGCCTCCAAGCACATCTTTAGCACTGTCACCCAGGAAGAGAGAGGTCTTGTGTTTTTCTCCTTTGTTTTCTTTGTTTTGTTCATCAGGTTCAGCCTTACCAGGAGTGGACGCACTGTGAGGCAAGCGTGCTCTGAGCACAACAAAAGACAGTAGATAACATAATAGAATGAAACTACAATGAAGAATTTAAATATGACAGCTTTTAGCTGAAGTGTTATGTGCTTTACCCTCTTACTTACCGGTTCCCTGAAGTAGAATTTGACATGCGAAAACGAATTTGTTCAACAGTGCTTTTAACCAAAGGATCACTTGGATTAATTGATGGATGAACCACAAATTCCACCTGTTAAAAAGTAAAAATGAGATAGACTATAAAATGTTAATGTAGCACAAGGCTAAGTTAACTACTTTTATTAAAAAATATATATTATATAATTTAAAATGAAACAACCGAGATGCAATTGTGCAGACTTTTATTTTTAATTTAAGGGTGTTGAACAAAAATATCATATGAAACATTTAGGAACTGCAACCATTTTTATAAAGTCCACTCCACAAGGACTCAAATGTAATTGAACAAATTAACACAATCATAAATAACATTTTCATTACAATACTTTGTTGAGAATCCTTTGCTGGCAACGACTGCTTGAAGTCTGGAATGCATGGACATCACAAAACTCTGGGTTTCCTAATTTGTGATGTTTTGCCAGGTCTTTACTGCAGCTGTCTTCAGTGGTTTGTTTGTGGGTCTTTCTGCCCTGTTTTGGTCTTCAGTAAGTGAAATGCATGCTCAATAGGGTTGAGCTAAGTTGATTGACTCGGCCATTGCAGAACATTCCATTTGTTTGCCTTAAAAACGCCTGGGTTGCTTTCACAGTATGCTTTGGGTAACTGTCCATCTGTAAAGTGAAGCATCGTCCAATCAATTAGCAGACCACTTATCCCTATAAACTTCATAATTCATCTAACTGCTTCTGTCACATCATCAATGAACACTAATGACCCAGTGCCATTGGAAGTCATGCAGGCCCATGTCATCACACTGCCTCCACTGTGTTTTACAGATGATGTGTATGCTTCAGATCATGAGCCGTTCCAAGCCTTCTCCACACTTTTTTCTTCCCATCATTCTGGTACAGGTTGATCTTGGTTTCATCTGTCCAAAGAATGCTGTTCCAGAACTGGGCTGGCTTTTTTTTAAATCAGATAGTTTTTATTCAATTTTACATAGTAGAAAATACAAAAAAAAAAAAACACATATGCAGAAACAAAAGCAACAAGGAAAAGAAAAGAAATATCCATATCCGTACGAATCAAACTCGACAAGAACATACTGCCCACCAATTACAGAGTACCTTAAATATCGATTTTTGTAGAAGCCTCCTGAACCCACTACATAAACATCGCAACATACACCCACATATATCCTTCCTTCCACCTCGTATTCAAAAGTCATAGAGGTCTGAGCCCCATTACTTTGTCATACATCAGGGAACGCTAGGAGAGGTACGTGGAAGCCAGCTACACAGAGGTGTCCTGCCCACGGTATGTCAACCAGTTATCCCAAAGGGAGTGAAACCATGTCAGGGTGCCCCGTTGTTGAAAGGTGATACGCTCATATGCAATGATCCTATCCAATTCCGCATGCCACAGCTTCAGTGTAGGTGGGGAGGAGGATATCCACTTATGGACCACTAGCCTGGTAGCAGTGAATAGTGCGCGTTTAAGGGCCAGGACTGTGTGTTGAGTGAGGTCCGTGTCCTCCACTATACCAAGGACGCACACCAATGGTGAATTAGATAGGGAGGATGCAAACACATGATTGAGAGTGTTTATGACCTTATCCCAGTACAGGACCAATTTCGGGCATCTCCATAGTAGGCGTATCAGGGAGCCACGTCTAAAGCCACACTTGGGACAATTGGAGTCAGCCCTCAATCCTATGCGAAACAAAAACTCAGGGGTGCGATACGTTCTGTGAACAATGAACAGTTGAGTCAGCCTGTGCGTAGGGGATAGTGAGACCTGCGTGACCCCCTGTAGGACATCTTCCCAAGTGTCATCCGACATGGGGCCCACATCACCCTCCCAACTCTCTCTGCACCGTAGAGGGAGAAGAGCAGGCAACTTAACAAATGAGCATACAGGAAGGAGATAATCCCTTTGGTGTCAGCGGCCAACAGTACCGTGTCAAGTACCGGGGTGGGCGAGATCACTGGGGGACTCCCTGAAAATTGGGACCTTAGGTCGTGTGCCACCTGGAGGAACTGGAAGTACCACCTACCGGAGAGGCCGTGCGTGTCCACTAAGTGTTGGAAGTCACACAGTGTACCCTCCTGATATAACTGGGAAACTGATATCACCCCTCTTGTAGACCAGTTCACAATGCCCCGGAGTGGGAGAAGCTCCGGAAGGCGACCGTTCCGCCACAACGGAGTATATCTAGTGAGGGTAGAAATACCCATCACCGTTTTGGCCGCCTCCCAGACCTGCCCCATCAACCGCACAGTAGGGAGGGTAGAATGAGTCTTAACGTACAGGTCACTGTCCAAGTAATGTAAGGGGCTCAGTCCTTGAAACAAATATAGTAGCATAAGAAACGATTGGGATTGATGGTCCTCAACTGCCCAGGCTGTAAAGTGTTGTAGTTGAGCAGCCAGGAAGAAGATCCAGGGATTGGGGAGGGTCAGCCCTCCCGAAACCTTGGGTCGCTGGAGGACATCAAGCCGCAATCTTGGAGGTTTCATCTTCCAGACCAGTTCCCTAAAAATACAGTCAATTAAGCGGAAGGTCTTTTTAGGAATCCAAAGAGGAGAATTATGGAGGACATATAGCAACTGAGGCATCCAGATCATTTTAATTAAGTTTACCCTTCCAGCCACCGACAGCGGTAATTTGGCCCATGAATTACGTTGAGATTTAAATCTAGTCAAAAGGGGGTGTAGGTTCAGAGTAAGGTAATCCCCGGGGAAGGCAGTCATTTGGATACCAAGGTAGGTGATAGTGGTCTTCACCTGTAAGTGCGCCGCATTCGCAGCCAATGGGGCGCGTAGTGAATCCAGAGGGAGGAGGTTGGACTTGTCCCAGTTAACAACCAGTCCGGAGTACGTGGCAAATTCCGACAGCAGAGACATGACATTAGACAAGGACGCCTCCGTGTCCGCTAAGAACAACAGAGTATCGTCCGCATATAGGGCAATTTTTTCCTCCTGCAAGCCCCTCCTAAAGCCTATCACATCCGCAGAGCGCCTGACCAGTGCCGCAAGAGGTTCAATGGCTAGGGCAAACAACAAAGGCGACAGCGGGCATCCCTGTCTGGTGCCCCTCTGCAAAGCAAAGGCAGAAGACAGGGAGTCGTTAATTTTAATTCTCGCAGAGGGGCGGCAGTACAGTAAGCGCACCCATTTGCAAAAGTTTGGGCCAAAGCCAAAGGCTGACAGAACGGCCCACAAGTACCGCCATTCAACACTGTCAAACGCCTTTGCAATGTCCAAAGCGAGTAGAGCCCTGCCGCCCGAGTTGTTCACAGGGACCTGCATGTTCAGGAACACCCTGCGGATATTAATGGCCGTGGATTTGTTGGGCATGAAGCCGGATTGATCGGAATGAACCACCAAAGTAATTTTATGTGATAGTCTATTGGCAAGCACTTTAGCCAGAATCTTAAGATCGGTGTTCAAAAGGGAAATAGGCCTGTATGCTTCCGGTACCAGCGGGTTTTTATTTTTTTGGGGTATCACAACTATGGTGGCCTCATACATCGTATCGGGTAAATGACCTATGGAGAAGGCGTCATTATAAACCTCTAGGAGGTTGGGAAGAAGGGCCGTAGGATAGGATTTATATACCTCAATAGGCAGTCCATCCGGACCAGGGGCCTTGCCAGTAGGAAAGCTAGTTAGGGCGATTTCCAGCTCCTCCAGAGTGATAGGGGCCTCCAGTTGCAAGCCATCAGCCAGTGAGAGGGGAGGGAGGGAAATACCACTCAAATAGGCCAAAAGCTCGGTTTCAGAGTATCCAGCCCTTGTTGTTTGGTACAATGAGGCATAGAAGTCTCGGAAAATGGCCGACACCTTGTCCTGGCTTGAGTGCGTAACCCCCGCAGAGTCAGAGATGGCTCCGATATAGCTTGAGGGTTGCTGAGCCCTAGCTATCTGGGCCAGCAGTTTACCTGCAGCATCTCCCTCCGCCCAAAATACCCGCTTGGTGAAGAATAGTTTATTTTGGGACTGTTCCTCCAATAGGGCATCAAGGGAACTCTGCGCTGTCAACCAGTCAGCCTCAGCCTCTGCTGTGGGGGCGTGTACAAACGCCCGTTCGCTGTCGGCCACTCGCTGACAAGCCTGATCCAGTCCCCTTCTAGTTTTAGACTTAATGGAGCTAACATTTTTAATGAAGATTCCCCTTAGCTTTCAAGGTGTCCCATACCACACCGACAGGCGAGGAAGGGGCATTGACCGACAAGAAAAATCGAACGTCATTCTCCAATGCTGCGTGATCTTGAAATAGCGTCAACCAAAACGGGTGTAGTCGCCAGGGGAGTGTGGACCAGCGTCTACCCAAGCGTATCCGGACGGACAACATGGAGTGGTCAGAGAGACATCTCGGGTGAATTTCTACTAAATTGACATGCGTAAGCATTTCGGGCGGGCCCAAGGCTAGATCGATTCGTGAAAGGGAGTTATGAGACTTGGAGTGGCAAGTATATTGCAGATCCCTGGGGTGAGTTAGGCACCACAAATCCACCAGTCCCATTTCTGTGCAGAGTCTGCTGAGAGGGGTGTCAGGGGTTTGATCCCTAGCTGAATTATGGGGGAACCTATCAAGACTTGAGTTCAGGACACCGTTGAAGTCACCCACCACAAGGACCGGAATCGGCAGTTTATCCGCCAGGAAGTGAGCTAGGTCTTTGAGCACAGCATTGGAGAATGGCGGTGGGATATAAATGGAGGCAATTACACAGGTTAGCTCTAAAATGTGACAGTGATGAAATACATAGCGCCCCGCTTCGTCTACTTTAATCTGCGTGCAGGAGAACGGCAAATTCTTATGAATGAGAATTGAGACTCCCCTGGAGTACGAGGAGTAGCAGGAGTGATACGTGGTTTGACAAAAGCGTCTGCTCAGGGCACCAGAGGTGTCCTTGGTCAGATGTGTCTCCTGCAGGCAGATAACAGAGGGTTTAACCCGCATAATACAACCGAAAACAGAGCGCCGTTTCGCTGCATCCCCCAACCCCCTCACATTCCAGGAGACCAGTGTCACTAGGTGATCAGACATAGGCAATGCATAACATCTGGCAACAGGCAGAAGTGAACCATAGTAGGGCTCATCGAGACCAGTCCACAGAAGCCTCTAGTGAGCATGGCTAGGTACAGCAGTTCTCATCGAAAGAACATCCAGAGCATATGGAGCAACAAAAATAGAGAAAAGAAAAAAAGGTAGAGTTTCAGGAACAAAGTCATAATGTAGTACAGCTTAAACAAAAAGCAAAACCCCAGGGTGGGATCGTCCACGCAGGGAAACCTTCGGGGGAAGATGGCAACAGGCCATAACATCCATCGTATGTATCCCATAACAGAACCAAAACATCATAGGGACTCCTTCCAATGCGGCAGAGCCAACAACATAAAAAGGTGGAGAGGTCATCTCCCACGCACAGCTAGATGAGGTGGGTTACCATACTGTGAAGTAGAGAAAGAAAAACCACTCCGTGTGGGTGGCCAGGCCCTTAAGTGGCCGATGAGGCCCGACGGCGGTCAAATTTATCCAGCCAGGATGAAGCTTGGGAGGGGACGTCAAAAAAGTGGGTTTCTCCATCGGCGATCACACGGAGCCTTGCAGGATAGATCATAGAGTAGGACAGGTGGAGATGTTGGAGACGCTTCTTGACATCTAGGAATTTGGAGTTGCACCTCTTGAGAGAAGTCAGGGAATAACATAATCTTGGAGCCGGCCAGAGAGATTTCCCCCAAATCCCGTGCCTTCCGCAGGATGCGTTCCTTGTCCCGATAATTCAGAAGCCGAATCAGCATTGGCCTAGGCGGGTTTCCAGGTGGTAAAGGGCGAGACGGAACCCTGTGAGCTCTTTCCACAGCAAACAGAGGGGACAGGTAAGTGTTCCCAAATACTTCACAGAGCCAGGATTCCATGTAATCAGTGGCATTTGCCCCTTCCGTGCGTTCCGGAATGCCGACCGCACGGATGTTGTTTCGGCGCAGCCTGTTCTCCACATCATCCATTTTCAGGGTGTAAGCAGAAATATCATGCAATGCCGTCTTAACATCAGAGATCAGTGGGGTCGTAGTGTCTTCCAGCCCACTCACCCTGCCTTCCAGGGCAGAAGTGCGGTCCCGCACTTTCTGCAGATCATGGCGCATGAAGGATGTGTCAGCCCTCATCCCCTGCACCTGATCTGTGAGAGATGTCAGCGCAGTGTTGCAAAGCTGTACAGCTGAGAAAACATCAGAGATGGTAGGCTCAGTCGGCTTAGTTTTGGTCTTAGATGCCTTGGGGCCCTTAAGAGCTCTAGGCACTGTACTCACAGTCACTGCGGTAGCATCCGGGTCCACAGAGTCAGAGAAGTGTGAGGAATCCGGCCCCATATCCCTCCCAGACGCTCGGTCTGCGGAATAGGAGAGTCGGCGTGCCTTGGCCGGTGTGTCCGGATGTCGGGCGAAGCGTTCCAGTCTCACCGCAGCATCCCTGTTCCTGTCCCCCGTTTGCTTACTGGGGGTGGGAAGTACAGGATGCGAGCCGCCGCCGCCATCTTGGAGCGCCGATGCGAGGCCTTTACTGTCCTTTTTAGACATCTCCCTATGTCAAATCACGGTTCCGCTGCCCACAGGAACAGATCACCGGGTTCACGACACTTAGGCAGTCCACCGGAGGTTTGCACAAGGATGTGGGTAAGCCCAAACAGGTTACTTCCAGGATGAATGGTGAGAGAGCTCTCCGGGACACGTCCTACTACATGCGGCTGCTGGCCACGCCCCCGGGCTGGCTTTTTTAGATATTTTTCGGCAAAGTCTAATCTGGCCTTTCTATTATTGAGGGTTATGAATGGCTTGCACCTTGTGGAGAACCCTCTGTATTTGCTCTTGTGATGTCTTCTTTTTATGGTAGACTTGGATAATGATATGTTTAGTTGCTGCAGAGTGTTCTTCACTTGGCTGGATGTTGTGAAGGGGTTTTTCTTTACAATGGAAAGGATCCTACGATCATCCACCAGTTGTTTTCCATGGACTTCCAGGCCATCTTGTGTTGAAGAGCTCATGTGTGTTCTTTTTTTTTCTCAGAATGTACTAAACTGTTGATTTGGCCACTCCTAATGTTCCTGCTATCTCTCTGATGGATTTCTTTTTTTTGCAGCCTAAAGATGGCCTGCTTTACATGCATTGAGAACTCCTCTCAATGCATGTTGTGGATTCACAGCAACAGCTTCCAAATACTAATGCCACATCAGGAATCAACTCTAGACTTTTTACCTGCTTAACTGATGATGAAAGGATAGAATAGCCCACACCTGTCCATGAGTCAATTGTCTAATTACTTTTGGTCCCTTGAAAAAAGAGGGCGCTACATATTAAAGAGCTGTAATTACTAAACCCTTCCTCCAATATGGATGTGTATACCCTCAACCTAAAGCTGGAGAGATTGCACTTTAAGCCTAGCTTCTTTATTTAACTGTAACACTGAATGTATTTTGGTAAACAGCCAAAATAACAAAAATTGTGTCAGTGTACAATTATATCCGACTTTGAGGGTGACATGGGAAGAACAAAACAAAAATCCTTTAAATTGCATTCTTGGGAGATTCCTTTAAGCTGTATTTGGTGTTGTGGAACAGTACGATTTTATCAAACAGTATGAGTGACACCATATTTTGCATCACATATTATGGATGTGTAACTGAATGTTTTACCTTTTGACATTTAGCTCGACTTAAATACAGCAACAGTACCCCATTTGAGTAATTTCAACGTGAAAAAGTCTTTTTAGGTAGTTCTGGCTACAAAAATAGCTACACATAGCAGTGACTGGGGTGTATGAAAGCAGCTTGATATTTGAGAGATAACAGTTAGAAACATTATACAGACTCTATAGAGAGCATTTAAACATTTAGGACAGGATGCAATTTAAAGTAGGACACACAGCATGCAGATTTGCAGCCCAAAAAGGCACAATAAAGTACACTATATATGGTATATTTCACAGAAAAAGTAAGGAATTCTGTACAGACTCTATAAACAGTGATGGCCACAACTGCTGAACACTTTCTGTAAATGTTAGGCTGACATGCTGAAGCTCTTGTATCATTCAGATGAGACAAAGACCTGGAACCACTAAACAGGTAAGGATTTCCGTAATGCATGCCCTTTCAAGCCAGTCAACTTGCATTTTTGGAAGGGGTCCCCTGTATTTCTCTCATGACAGATTTATGTTAAAATATTTATATACAGTATTTATTTGCTCAAATGTTCTTAAAACTACAAATAAAAATGTTCTGTTTACCTTGATTTTCACCTTTTCTATTTGTTTATCTACTTACAGTTTATGAAATATGGGTATATTAGAGCTAAAATGTTCTCTTTGTAAATTTACTATGGTTAAAAAGATATATTTTCTTCTCACAATAATTATGCTGCAATTAAAAAAGGGAAAAAAAAACCTGCAACCCAAATATAATGTGTACTAATGCCACTCCAGCCTTATCTGTCTTTGTACCATATGTTTCTGGCTTTGTTGGTGGAAAGTTGTGCTGCTATATCATGTACTCCCCTTCACCAACCCACTGTATGCCCCTGGAATTTTCAATGAAAGCCATTACAGCCACAAGGCATACTTCTTGTCTGCCAATGTCAAGCCTCACTGAAGAACTGTTGACTGT
Source organism: Nanorana parkeri (assembly GCF_000935625.1). Lineage (NCBI taxonomy): Eukaryota > Metazoa > Chordata > Amphibia > Anura > Dicroglossidae > Nanorana > Nanorana parkeri. Next base: position 231,067 of record NW_017307995.1, read on the forward strand.
CAGACTCTTAGACATGCCCCGTGGGCTTCAGGGGGTGTCAGTCACAACTGCTGTGTCTTATGTGGTGCATACAACTTTCATAAAGCCAGTTTCATCTGGACGAGAAAGAGCTACTGCAGAGCACATTCCCTGTGCACACTGAAACCTAGGAATTGCAGCCAATACTGTAGTTGAAAGTTGCTGTGTTGCTCAATATGTGTCAGTGCAGTGTTGATTAGTGAATAAAACTGACTTTTTGTGTTCCCTTTTGTATTGGGTGAAGTGATAATGTGTGCTATATTATCCACAAGAAGCAGCATGGAGTTTTAATGGGAAGCTCAAACGAGTGTATTTTGCTGTGCATTGTGATCTGGAGTGCAAACACATGAACGAAGAGCATCTGGTTTACTGTATTCTATTGTCGACAACTAAGCAAAGCTGTGCGTATTACTTTAGATAGGGATGATGTGTGCTAAATGTTAGTCACTGTTAGGCAATATAAAGTTATAATCACCCAAACCACAATCCCGGGTTGCTCTCAGACCGATCCCTTCAGCCTCGCTCCACCTCTGTTCCATTGGTCTATGGTCCTATGAGTCATCACTTTCTATACAGTGTAAAGAACCCAAGGATGCTAAGGAACATATCATCGCCGGAGTGGAGGAAGAGACGGGCTGGAGGGAGCGGTGTAGTAGTCAGCTGGGATTGTGGTTCAGGTGAGTAACTTTGTTATTTTAGCTACCTAGACAAAACAAGCACTTAACCCTTACAGTGTAGCAGTGGCCACACTTCAAGGGTTAAGATCTGATTTGCCTGGAGTTCTGCTTTAAAGTAATAATACACTGTCAAACTTTTTTCAGTAATAAATCCAGATCAAACAAATATACATTGCACAGCAAAGTATTTCTTTACGATTTTGCCCAAGCACTTATAATCATGTTCCAAACAGCTGGTTCCAACTCTTAGCTGAGCTTCCCTGAACTTCCTGGCTAGTACAAGATGACAAGGGACAGCTCAGTCTCCGGAAGCTGTCCTACTACTAATTTGGAGAAGAGAGAAGGGAGGAGCAGGGGCAGGGAAGAGGCTTGCCCTGCTGTGTCTGTGTGTTTGTGGAGACACACACACAAAATTACTAGCACACAAGGGTGGCTCCATAGGACCCTGAAACGGAAAGAAGCCACCCCAAAGCATGATATCAGGGCCAGTGCTCAGAGGACTAGCTGATTCTGTAAGTAACACTTTTAAACAACAGAGAGCAGCATCCATAGTAAGCTATTTAATTAGAATTTTACAGTAGCTTAAAAACCCTTTGACTTTCATATCACTTTAATTCCGGTGTCCTCAATGTATGATAAAGAAATATAAAATCACCACATACTGGAGTTTTGCTTTTTTTTTTATGAACTGTGATTTTGTTTCTTACTATTAGTTTTCATCAAAAAAATTAAACAAAAATAACAAAGTTACCTTTTTGCTTATTCCATCCTGTACAACTATAGTACGATAAAGCCTAACTAGACCTTCTTGAGACAGCTTCTGTACCAGTCTCACGATAGATTTCTTGCAGCACTTAGTAGGTACACCTTCCAGTCTCTCCTGTTCTACAATCATTTTTTGGAGACTGCAAAAATAAAATATGCAAAACAGTAACTATAATAAAATAATCAACATTACACAGTAATAAAAATAGTGACCGATGTGAGGTAACATTTCCAAAAGCTAAAGTGAACTATGGGCAAAAAAAAAAAAAAAGATGTGATGCAGTCTGTCAATGGAATTGACACAGCAGTCTCTGCTTTTCTAAATTCTTCCCTGTAACACAGTTTTATTACCCACTGATCCTGCCATTAAGTACATTTTTTAACATCCTTTAACAGACCAAGCAGTCCAGCAAAAGTGGCAGTGAGAGAGTTGAGACAAAGCATTTAACACGGACAGGGATGCTTACATTAGCATGCTTTTATTGATTTAGTTACATTTATCCCCCCCCAAAAAAAACACAAACTGTTTCTGCAACTGTTTAAAGTGACACTAAACTTAAGTTAAATCTTAAAAATGCATTCAAGTACCTTACCTATTAACAAAAATGTACCTTCTTTGTGTATCACTCGGCTGTAAATCCTTAAAGGATAATTAAAGCCTCCGTTTTTTTTTGCATAGATCTACTGCTAGCGAGCAGTAGATCTATGCAAAAAGTGTAAAAAAACAAAACAAAAAAAAAAACGCATTAACAGAGATTAATACTCACCTGTGTCTTCCCTGCGCGCTCCCATCCGAAAATGTGAAGATCCTCGGGCGGCCGCAAAGCATTTTGGGGCGGTCGCATGCGCAGCTCACATTTTTGGCTGGGAGACGAGGAGAGACACAAGGTAAGTCTATGGACGCGTGCACCCGCATGCAGACACCATGGGACAGGAAGTGCCAGCAAGGACAGAGGAGTCAGCTCTGGTTCGGAGACCCGCCGCAGTGCTGGAGGGACAGATGAACGACAGGAAAGAAGAAGATCGGATTAAGAAACATCATTTAAGGTAAGAGCTTTCATTAACATTGGGGGTAAGGGAAAAAAATTGACTTTAGTGTCACTTTAAATCATCTCTGAATTCATGCTGACACTGTCTTTCCTTCTGGAGTGTGGCTACTTTTGTCCCATGGTCCCTGTGTGTGTTATGATGTAGCCACCACTCCAAGCTCACTCCTTTGATGGACTATAATTTCAACAAAAATTTGCTAACTAAATGTAAGATTGTAGTCCATCACAGCAGCGAGATTGGAGCGGTGGCTACTTTATAACACACACAGGGACCACGGGGAACAAAAGTAGCCACTTTCCAGAAGGAATGACAGTGTCAGCACAAATTCAGAGATGATTTGAATATCTTCAGTTCAGTGACACACAAATATGCTACAGTATTGTTAACAGGTAAGGTACTTGAATGCATTTTTAAGATTTAACCCCTGAGTTTAGTGTCACTATAAAAAGTGTCAACTGGAGAATGTCTTTAATCTCTTATTCACATATGTAAAAGTCCAACTGAGTGGAATAGCACATCTAACATTGCCTTCTCTACAGGATGAAAATTTTGCTGTTGGTTGGTATGTAGCCCCTTCCTAGATAAAGTGGTGGAGTGAGTTAGGCACCCTAAGACAGAAGTGTGTTCCTGGCCGGATCACTAGCCTGGAAGTATATGTAAAACACTTTAATAAGTAATTGATATAAACCATTAAACTATTAAAAAAGCAGATTACTTTTATTTATTTCTTTAAACTAAGAAGATATAACTTACGTGAACAAGCTCTCCACTAATCGCAAATTCTTAACAGTCTCCACGATTATGTTCCTCCTTTTCAAAAGGCGATAGGTTTCACGAGATTTTTCCAGTGTTGCTGACTTAGAAGACTTTTTACCTCTTTTAGCTTTTAAGTCCTTAAAATAGATTAAATTATGCAAGTTTATTCAATGAAAAAGCTACCAAATCTAAAAATAAATCTGCATTTTCATATGGCAGAGCTGTCTGGCCTCTAAATACCTATTCATAATTTTGTCTTGGTTTCTGCAACTGGTAGAGTTGTTGACATGTCCATTAGCAGATGGCCAGACTCATAAGATCACCTCATAAAATCCAGCTCGGAAACAAGTATACATTTCCGACATTGCAAGACAGATATTCTAAGCAAGAGGTTTACTAAAAAAAAAAAAAATCTCTGACTGCAACACTCAACTCCTCTTTGTCCTTACGTTATATCATTTCACCACTAGATGTCCTCTGGATGAAATGACACTGAGGAAAGGGGGGGGGGGGCATAAAACAATTTAAATGTGTATTTCCCCAAAAATATACTAGAGGGAGCCAGTAAATTAACAATTTCAAATGCCTTTAGAATCAATCCATTATTTATTAAAAAGTTAGGTCAGAAAACATTTCCTATTGCAGGTGACAATTCTAGTATTGATCCACAAAGAAAAGAGGACTATAAATGAAATAAACAATTAGGGGAATTTATCTAAACTGGAGCAGACAAAATCTAGAGCACTGCAACCAATCAGCTTCTCTGTCTCATTTTCAAATCTTAACTGACCAAACTGAAGAGAGATGCTGATTGGTTGCCATGAGCAACTGCCCTAGATTCTGTCTGTTCTAGTTTTGATTAATTCCCCTCAATGTGTCTTTTGAATCAAGATAATTGAAACGTAGACCAAATTGTGATACTGTGTTCTAAGGCTAGCCATACACACAGAAAAAACCATAGATTCTCTTTCCAGCTATTATATCCAGCTATTATATTCAGAGAGCCAAAGTACCGGCCGCTGCCTGATTACCTGAACGGTGACTGCATCTGACAGGATGCAGCCACTGTTTTGGCCGAAAAGTGGCCAACATGGTCACCCACACCTCACATTTCATCAAATCATTGGAAATTCAAGCCTTATATGGCCAACTTTAGACTTTGCGGTCCATAAGACGCACCGGACCATAGGACGCAGGGAGGTCCGGCGCGCCTTATGGAGCACTCGACAGACTGTAGCTTCTGACACAGCTTCTATGACAGAAGCTGTGACAGAAGCTGCAGTTAGTGACCGCTGAGACAGGTGACGCTGTGATTACAGCGCCACGTTCTCAGTGATCACACAGAGCAGACGAAGAAAGTCCGTTCCTCGTCTGCTCTATGGTGATCTCCATCGTCGCCGCTGCTCGGTTTTAATACGAGTGATCTCATTAGATCACTCGTATTAAACGAGCAGTGGCTCCTACTGCTGAATACGATCGCCACCGCCGCTGCTCGGCTTTAATACGAGTGATCTCATTAGATCACTCGTATTAAACGAGCACTGGCTCCTACTACTCGGCCGGCGCCGGAAACCGCATGTCTCGGGCGTCGGGGTTCGCTCCATAAGACGCAGGCACATTTTCCCCTTCCTTTTGGGGGGAAAAAAGTGCGTCTTATGGAGCGAAAAATACGGTAGTTAGTATGTCTGTTTTGGCAGTGTCCTACTTCAACTCATGAAACCTACAATATTTCACCTCTTCCTTTCTGGGGTTATTTTTACATGACAAATAAATGACGTATCGGTGTATGTAATATGCATCATTTTTTTTTTTTAATAAACACAGTGCAGTTAATTTTCTTCTGGTGGAAACCTAGCCAACATTTAAAATATCACACTTGCAGAAAATTTTGGAAGCCTTAAAAAGGTGCTCATATACTGTACGACTTTCGTTCGGAAATCTTCCACAAATGATCTTTCGAATGATAATTGAACAGTTGATGGGACACCAACGATTTTTTTAACTGTAATCCCGCTATAATTTTCTCGAAGGGTGAGGCTGGAAAACTTTTTTCGAATGAAATGAAGAATCGATGGATTGGTGGCCCTTTCGTACGGGGGGAAAAAAAATGCAGCAAGAACACAGCACCTGTGCAAACGAAAATCCGTTCTGTTGATTGTCAAAATTCGGGGAGTTAGTATTGCTAACGAACAATTATCGAAACATTGCTCTGTGCTTGATGGGCTTTTTGAGCTAGAATCAAACAAGGGTTTTTGTCACCAATGAAAATTTCAGATTGAAAATCTATAGGTGTATGGCCAGCTTTAGGAATAACAATAACTAATTTAACTAACTTACTTAAAAGGAGAACTATGGGGTTAAGGCTTTTCCCCATAGTTTTCCTAAGGGTAACGGGAGGACACAAACTAGCTTCCCCCCGTCACCCAAAGCTCAATATACCGCGTGTTACAGCTCGCGGTATACTGAGACGCCGCAGCCGGAACGGATCCCGACAATTCTGTCTGGATCCACCGAGCTGCGTGAGTGAGAGCTGGCTCTGCGTGAGTGACAGTCACGGCTCTCTGCACGGATAGATGGAGAAGTGAGCAAGCGACAGAATGTGTTCGCTCACTTCCCGCTCTACTGAGCCGAACTGTGACAGTTTCATTGTCACAGGTCGGCTTAGATTATGAAATGAGATGAAAATCACTCACCTCATAATTCTCATTTAACAAGCAACAAACATTTTACATTACCAAATGACCTTAATGATTATTGTATATTTTCACAGCCAAATTGGCATAACATTGATTTTATTATTGTTACATGTTCCTATTCACATAGCATAAGCTAAAAAATATATATTTAGAAAATGCTTCTTGTAGTTTAAATTGCTTTTAATTGGGTTAGGGTTTCTTAAAAAGGAGAACTATGGGGTTAAGGCTTTTCCCCATAGTTCTCCTTAGGGTAACGGGAGGACACAAACTAGCGTCCTCCCGTCACCCTAGGCTCAGTATACCGCGAGCTGACCACACTAGTGGATTTTGAGAGTTAAAAGGAGCCTCACCTTGTATTATTTTTCACAGTTCAGTCACCTAACTCCCACAGTGTATGCTGCTTTTCATCCCGTGCTTCTGTGTACAGTAGAATCTGAAATCCACTTGGGGACTGCACCACCCATTCCCAACTGCACTCTGCAAAGGAAACAGGCCTCTTGATTGACAGCTGTTAGCTCACTGTTCCTGGCATAGGAATCAGAACAAGCACTAGAACTGGAAGGGGATGCCCATTTTGTGTCAGGAAAGCACAGGAAGAGTGAGATGAGCATCAATTAAGAGACTGTCTCCTTTCCTCTGTGGTTGGGAATGGGGCGTGCTGTCACCCTCTGGATCTCAACTTCTGCTGTACACAGAACCATGAGATAAAAAGCAACATACACTGTGGGAATTAGGGGACCAAGCTGTGAAAAAAGGGCAAGACTTCATTTTTAAGAGAAAACGGTTTAAAATGATAATTACATGCTTCTGTTTCTCACTTGACACAACCTCCTCAATTACAGAGATATCATCTCTATCCTCATCTGCAGAGTGTGTAGTTATCATAGAAAGGTTGGGCTCTATATGGAGACTGTCCCTACTGCAGTTGTTTTCTGATGTGACTGAGATTTTGTCCAGTTCAGCGAGCTGAAAACAGGATTTTCCTGCAACAACAAAATAAATTACAGACAAAAATAAGCAAATGCTGTGCCAGTAATAACATTTTTATTCAATAAACAGCAGTACACAGATAAATGAGGGGCAGTGGTACCACAACTTTGTTGTCTTTGAATAATAATAATAATAATAATAATAATAATAATAATAATAATAAATTATGATTTTTATTAATATTGGTATTTATATAGCAGCAACAATTTATGCAGCGCTTTACATACTGCAAATTCACATCAGTCCCTGCCCTCAAGAAGCTTACAATATAAAAAGGTACCATTACAATGAAATATACATTTTAAACACAATGTACTTAAAGTTTTAGTTCAGATCATTTGATTTGTTTTTTTTGCATGCACATTTTTAGAAGATCACGCACAAGGCAGGACCAACTGTACAGCAGTTCAGCACTGAGGTGGCTCCCCTCAAGGCTGGCTTTTTAAGGGGAAGAGCCTTAAAGTGTCTGCCTGAGGATTTTAACTACTAACTTCTGCAAAACAAAACATGTCTTGTATGGGACATTTAAGCAATTTTAAAATAAAACAGAACAGAACAGGTCTGTGCATTGTTTTTTCTTAAGTTTCCAGTTATTGCAGCAATTACGTTGTGGGATTTTGACCTCATGCACACGGGCACAGGGGGGCCATACATGTAAAATTTGGGCTTATTTCCCTGCCCAGGAAGCAACAGGTGCATACAGTCACCCACAAACATGAATGGCTATACGTGGGTATTTGGCAGGGTATGCACAGGTACTTTTAAAATTAGCAGCCGGGGAAGCCAGGAGTTTGATTACAACTGTTGGCTTTACACCGATAGTGATTGGGGTGCTATAAAGCTCCCTGATCAGTTTTACAGACTGCCAAAAGGTAGACCCATATTGTCTCCTTAAAGAGAACCTGGTAATAGGTAAATGTCACCAGCTCACCAAAGAGATCTGATATCCAAAGTGTTCGTTTAAAGAAACGTCATGTCATCAGAACAAGCGCTTTTGGGGCCACACAGGGTCCCCTTCATCAGGCTCAGCAATGACTGCTGAAGGGGACCCTGTGAGGCCCCGAAAGCGCTTGTTCTGATGATATGACATTTCATTTAACAAACACTTTGGATCTCAAATCTCTTTGGTGTGCTGGTGACATTTGCCTATTACCATTGTCTTGCGACGCCATCAGTCACTACAAGCACCCCCACAGGACTGGGGACCTGCGGTAAGGAGTGCAACAAAGCCACTTCAATCTCTTAAAGAGAACCACTAACGTGATATCACATAGGGAGCTTGTGAGACTCCTATGTGAAAGCATTAGGGTTAAGTTAAAGAAAAACAAGTCAAATTGAAAAAAAAAAAAGTACCCCAACCCACGCACATATTAAACATAATGTGCAGGGGAACATAAATCTGCAGATTGTGGATGGGATGAGGTTAGTTGTCTTTAAGGGGTACAGAGAACACCAGTGGGGTTACTTACTTGAGGCATCATACAAATGTTACATACATTTACTTGAGTCACTCCAACCATAAAAATACTTCAGCTTCAACTAAGCAAAAACATCCTTAATCACCCAGCTGTTGTATCAGCGGGCATTTAATGCGAAAAATAACACCCCTAAGGCTGGGTTCACACCATTTCCTGGACCAGATCTGGAACTTAGTGCATTGCATTTTTGCCGCGCTTTTACCGCAATTGGAATTGTTTTTTTTTTTTAGCTTAAAATGGTCTTACAGGCGAGTTCCATGCGTTTTTGATGCGTTCTAGTGCATTCCAGACCAGACAAAATAGGACACGCTGTATTTTTCTGGTCTGGAACAGACTGCGCTGGTGGGAACAAAGGCCAGAAATAGCATAGGGATACATTCGGATGCATTTTGGGTTCGGAAACAGTCTGGTCTGGAGGTAATCTGGATGTGGTGTGAATGGGCCCTAAAAGTTCCCAATATAGATTGGGGAAACCAGCAATTGGAGTGTGATATCAGGTTAAGTTGGTTTGGAACTTTATAAAACATATGATAAGGGAAAATATTAGAAATACAATATTTTATATCTGCAAATACAAACTACTGAAAATAAATAGCTTACCCTTTGATGGAGGTAGAGGAGTGCTTGTCTTAGCAATGTATTCACTCATATCATCCTTCTCATCTTCTGAAATGTGCGAGTCCACAGATGGGTTGTTTTCTGGAGACATTGCTTTGTCCTCTTCTACATTTTGTAATGTATCCAAATTCATTAATGATAGCTGCTCGCTTTTTGCTTTTTCCTCTAAGAATTGTCTGCGTAATTCACTTTCCTCAAGGGTCCCCTTCATCAGGCTCAGCAATGACTGCTGAAGGGGACCCTGTGAGGCCCCGAAAGCGCTTGTTCTGATGATATGACATTTCATTTAACAAACACTTTGGATCTCAAATCTCTTTGGTGTGCTGGTGACATTTGCCTATTACCATTGTCTTGCGACGCCATCAGTCACTACAAGCACCCCCACAGGACTGGGGACCTGCGGTAAGGAGTGCAACAAAGCCACTTCAATCTCTTAAAGAGAACCACTAACGTGATATCACATAGGGAGCTTGTGAGACTCCTATGTGAAAGCATTAGGGTTAAGTTAAAGAAAAACAAGTCAAATTGAAAAAAAAAAAAGTACCCCAACCCACGCACATATTAAACATAATGTGCAGGGGAACATAAATCTGCAGATTGTGGATGGGATGAGGTTAGTTGTCTTTAAGGGGTACAGAGAACACCAGTGGGGTTACTTACTTGAGGCATCATACAAATGTTACATACATTTACTTGAGTCACTCCAACCATAAAAATACTTCAGCTTCAACTAAGCAAAAACATCCTTAATCACCCAGCTGTTGTATCAGCGGGCATTTAATGCGAAAAATAACACCCCTAAGGCTGGGTTCACACCATTTCCTGGACCAGATCTGGAACTTAGTGCATTGCATTTTTGCCGCGCTTTTACCGCAATTGGAATTGTTTTTTTTTTTTAGCTTAAAATGGTCTTACAGGCGAGTTCCATGCGTTTTTGATGCGTTCTAGTGCATTCCAGACCAGACAAAATAGGACACGCTGTATTTTTCTGGTCTGGAACAGACTGCGCTGGTGGGAACAAAGGCCAGAAATAGCATAGGGATACATTCGGATGCATTTTGGGTTCGGAAACAGTCTGGTCTGGAGGTAATCTGGATGTGGTGTGAATGGGCCCTAAAAGTTCCCAATATAGATTGGGGAAACCAGCAATTGGAGTGTGATATCAGGTTAAGTTGGTTTGGAACTTTATAAAACATATGATAAGGGAAAATATTAGAAATACAATATTTTATATCTGCAAATACAAACTACTGAAAATAAATAGCTTACCCTTTGATGGAGGTAGAGGAGTGCTTGTCTTAGCAATGTATTCACTCATATCATCCTTCTCATCTTCTGAAATGTGCGAGTCCACAGATGGGTTGTTTTCTGGAGACATTGCTTTGTCCTCTTCTACATTTTGTAATGTATCCAAATTCATTAATGATAGCTGCTCGCTTTTTGCTTTTTCCTCTAAGAATTGTCTGCGTAATTCACTTTCCTCAACAAACACATGAGAAATAAATTTGGTAGTTCGCTGACGTCCTTCATCTTCCATGAAGCCCTGAAAAAAAAAAAAAAAAGGGAAGAAAAAGGTTTCACAACATGACCATTGAAATAATGCAAGCTCCTGACATGACCCAATAACAAATAAATAATGGTCTAAATTGTGGATAGGCAACCTTGGCACTCCAGCTGTGGTGAATATACAAATCTCATGATGTCTCTGCCTTTTGGAGTCAGGCCTGTGGCTGTCAGACTTGCAATGTCTCATGGGACTTATAGTTCCACAACATCTCGAGTGCGGAGATTGCCTACCCTTGGTCCTACTGATCACATCACTACAATATACTGGCTTCCAAAGGCTATTTTAGGCCCTTGTTCTATGTGATCTATAAAGATCTACTGGGCCAGTACTGGTGGAAAAAAGCAACACCCAAGATTTCCTTTTTTCCCTTTCTGCTTTCCTCTCCACAATCTGTCACTATTCTTGCTTATCTCTTCTTAGACATTCACTGCCACTGATTTTAATCTTTTGGCTGTTTAGTTTACACCTAGATGGTGGTCCTAGAGCAGGGGTGCTCATTTTCTCTCCTGGCTGTCTCTCTTGGCTGTCTCTCCCCGCTCTCTCTCCTGGTTCGCCTTGCTGTATTTTGCAAACAGTGCAGTGCAACAGGCTGTGCAAACTAATACAAACTAATATTTTTTGATGTAATACATAGCACTTCAACCACCAGTATTCACCAGAAAGGTGTCAGGGAGCTTGTCTCAGCAGAACCAGGCTAATAGGTAATCATGTGTGCACAGCTAAATAAATATGCCAAAATGGAATAAAGGGGCCGCTATTCACACCCTTCCTGATCTACCAGCATCAGCTTTGAGAGCTACTGGTAGATCACAATCTACCAGTAGCTCTACCTAGAGGCAGAGCCAGTTGTACCCGCCCCCTCCTCGTCCGTTCCGCCAGTCAGCGCTGGCGGAGCGGGGAATCCAGCCCCTCCCCTGTCACGGCAGAGAGCCGTGACAGGATCGAGAGGTGAGCGAACGCCGGTATGTGTTCGCTCACCTCCCGATCTACTGAGCCGACCTGTGACAGTCTCATTGTCACAGGTCGGCTAGAACTATGAGGTGAGTGAAAAGCACTCACCTCATAGTTCTCCTTTAAGATTTAGTTACTGTGATATTTTATTGGCAGAAGCTGACCCAAGCCATTTATCAAAACCCCCCACACAAGACAAAACATCTAACCTTAATCAACATATATCTTTCTAATAAACGACATAACATTCTGGCTTCCAGCTTCCCCACATTCATTGCCAATCTTATCTCTCTTTGTGAAATTCCATTTGTGCCTTGATTTTCAACTGCAAAATTAAAAAAATTAAAAAATGATTAGCGTGTAAATAATAGTACAATTTTTTAATAATTTTTTTTTTATAATACTCAGAAAGTACAGCTTTTAGTATTTGGATACATAGCTAAGTAAAGTGTCAGTGAGTATACTGTAACACTGATAGTATAAGCCAAAATATCCAGGGTGCACACCACTTATCATCACTGAACTTTGTTGCTTGCCAAAGATTACAGTTCCCCATATCCCCCCCCCCCTCCTCCTCTTGGTGCACTGCTTTG
>NW_017307995.1:243277-254133 GCF_000935625.1 Nanorana parkeri
CTCTTGGTGCACAGCATTCCTCATTCCGTCCCTTGACATCAGAGCACAGCAGTATGATGGTGGGGCAGGTTTGGAAAGAGCAAAATCCTGTCCTCTGCATGGATTTAGCCTGCACTGCATTGGTAACAAGCATTTCTATGGTACTGGCGGCCAGCCCGTCTGCACCATGGAAACAAATAAAGATGCATCACGGCACCGCTGAAGAAGCCAGATGGCACCCCAATGTACCCACCATACTGATTGAGAAAGGCTGGTATAAGGGATATCTAGCAAATAAATGTGAAGGTAAGGGCACTAACATGTATTTGAAAGAGCATAAATAATCCAAGGCCTTATTCACCAACATTTTCATGGGTCACAGCCCACCTTTCACAAGGAGTTTATCGAGGCTGTAACCCACTGAAACGTCAGTGAATAACGCCTTGGATTATTTATGCTTTTTCAAATACCTGTGAGTGCCCGGACCTTCCTGTTTTCTTGCTTTATAAATAAATATGTATATACACACACACTAGTGTATTACACTGATGTAAAAGTCCAAAACGAAGCACTGTGTGCACAGCTCAGCCTACATTCTCTGCATGCGTTGGTACCAGGATGAAATTACTCCCTTGTGCACGCGTAGGAGTTACATCATCCCAGGTTGGCCAAACATGCTAAACTGAAAGAAGATCCGAGAAGATATTGGTGCTGGTGAGGGAGCTCACAGACATTGCATTGCTAGAGGAAAGTGAGTACAGGTGGACTTTAGTTCTGTTTTAAAATTATATAAAGCTCAAATACATTTAGGAGTAGATTCAAAGGGAAAAACACATACTCAGCTCATAGGTTTGTGTTAACATGTCCTTCTCATATATTATGTCAATAGGAACTGATGCAGTTTTCAAATCATCATCCTCATCGTCATCATTTTCCTTTCTTTTATATTCCTTTATCAGCTTCACACAACGAACCATTATATCGGTACCTAGTTCAGAAGAAAAACTGTTAACATATATGTCAAGTATACAAAAAAAAAGACATTCTAGTCAATAAGTGAAATTAATCCACGAATTGCTAATGCAATCCTAAATACATTTCAAATGGCAAAGCTTGCATCTACATTTACAAGTCACATGATCTGAGCTCCGCCAATCACAGAGTTTTCTGTCCTTTTGAGCAGAGAGCTTCATGGGGATTCACCGGCTACATATTGCAGTTCGATTTTTATAACTGAGATGGGCTGCGGTGTGCGTAGTGCAGTGATACATAACAAGAGAGAAGATAGTAATATCCACTATTTAGTAAAAATGACCCCAAGTGCTTTATGCGTGCTAATACATGTGCCTTTATTAAGAAACCTTTATAATTTGTGTATTTCGCTTCTTATGCCCTGTTTTTATTTTATTTTTGTGTAGTACATTATTTTATTTATTCCAAAACGTAATAAAAATTTCCAGTTGAAGAAAAAAAAAAAAAATTCACCCCCAAGGTCTGTTTGCCTATTCAGCGCCACAAGAGCCCCATTTCTGGTACACAAATATTGAACCAGTTATCTAATACAAGAGTGTGGTCCTGCCCCTTACCACTAAAGGTGCCCATACACCTTACGACCATCGCAAGACAACCTACGATCACGGGATTTCCCGCGATTCGCGTACGGGAATTGCGCAGCATATGGGCACCTTTAGGCTTACTATTAACCAAAGCGGCCACGCCAACTCAGTGACAGACCAAGATCAGATAACAGATGAAAAAAAAAAAAGAAAGAAAAAACCCTGAAACAGAACGCTATGCCAGAAGAAGGAGTAGGAAGGCCAAAAAGCTCCTATATGCATAGTTCAATTTGCTCCAAAAGGGGGGAAAAATTCCTTCCTGATCCCATAAGGCAATTGGATATTTCCTGGATCAACAATCTCTGGTGCTTAAAGTGACATTAAACCCTCAAATTTTGTTAACATAAAACAATACTGTAATCCATGGTTGTTTCCCTTTTCTTTGCTGCTCTTCCTTTTAAATCCGTATCTCTTCTCATGCTCTGCAGAACTTCTGTTTTGCAGCAGACTGCCTTGTCTCTGAAATGGATACATGGTGTCTGTGTGTAGGTTCACAACATGAGCCAGCACTACAGGAAGAGGCACTCAGCTGCAAAGGGAAGTTCTCCCCAAGCATGAGAAGACATGAGGATTTAAAAGGAAGAGCAGCAAAGAGAAGGGAAACTACCATGGATTACAGTAAGGCACACATTACAGTATTGGTTTATGTTAAAAAATCTGAGGGTTTAATGACACTTTAATATGCCTATAAGAGCTCAATATCCAGTAATATTCTGTGCATTAAGGAATACTTCCAGATTTTATTTTTAAAACGGGCTTGAACTAGCTCCTTCTGGTAGAGAAAATTATTTAGCCAGGTTTAATTATTTATTCAAGCTGGCCTTTATGCATGTAATTAATGTATTATTGCATGTATTTAATAAATACCAACACCAAGACATACCTCTTTTTATTATCATGGTATTGGTATCTTTATTAAAGAAGAACAAAGTTCTTCAAATTTTATAAGTTTCGTACAAAATAAAACAGCACAAGAAGAATAAAAGAATCCACTTGTTACAATGAATAATAATGTAATGCCAGTTGTATGTGAGACATACATGCAATAAAGGATTGTATTATTATTAAAAAGCTAATTGTGCTCAGTGGATCAAATATTTAATACAAATGGAATACCTGGTACGTGGAAGGGGTGCATATACGCTATCTGTCCTAATGACCAGGATGTCCGAAGAGTCTGTTCAGGACTAATAGGGGCTGTAAGTGTAGAGTCGCTCAGACACCCATGCCAGATCTGAAATTTTTGGTGGCTACTTCTACTTGCATAGGTTAAGTGCAGGATATAATTCACCTTTTCTATTTAAAAGTGTGTGATAGAGGGTGGGGATAGCCAGTGCTGTGCAATAGTTTTGGTGGCCAGGTATAGAGTTCTGGTTATTACCATCTGTAGATGAGAATCATCAGAGGGGAGCTTAAGGTTTCCCAGACGAGAAATCTTTGGCTCTGGTGAACAGTGGAGTAGAAATGCACAATTATTAATATCAAACAATCCTTGCCAGACATACCTCTCTTAGTTTTGCAATGCTCAGTAAGTGGCTGAATCTCTTGTAATGGCAAAGAAATTATTTTCACAATTCCTGCAGCAGCCATATAATAATACAGTCTTTTAAAGAGTCGTTCAGGTAAACCCTTAAAAAGGGGGGAAAAAAGAAAAAAAAAATACCTAAAATATTATAAAAAAAGTTACCTTAATATTTTAAATGTAAAACATTTCCTTTATAACTAAATATCTTGTGATACATAATTTATGTGGTAACTCATTAAAATAAAAATTGGAGTTACGTACCTGGTAACTCTGTTTCTAGGAACCTTCCAGGACAGCATTAGAGAGATAGGCTCCTCCCACCGGAAACAGAGTTATTGCATTTTGTTGTGTTTGTTCAGATTACCTAACTTGGTGTCTGCCTACAAATTGCTCAAATGCCATAGTAGAAAGAAAAGAGACATTACCATTTCTTCCCGAAGGTTAACCAGAGTTTCTATGCGATTCGCACGTTCACTTAACACTAAAGAAACCCTCTCTGCAAGTGTATCATACTTATTTTTCCTAGGAAAAAAAAAAATTGTATATGTTATACAAGATACAACCCAATGAAAAGATAGGAAGTTTCTAACTTTAGCTTCTATTAAGCGAAAACTCCAACGTTTTTGAACATGTCATATTACAAATAAAGACTTTGAAAAAGTGCAAAGGAGATTGTAAATGTTTACAACTTCCTCTCCGCACATGCCACTGATCTTTGCTGCAAGAAAGAGATAATGCTGCCTGATAAATATTCAATATCCAACACTCACTGCACTCCATGTTTCAATCTGCTGCCGCCTACATCACTATTGCGTCCAGAGATTTGACATTCCCGGAAGTGTTGGATTCTGACATTGATTTAAGCAGCAGAATCACTTCACTACCGGAATGATCAATGGTGTGAGAGAGGCAAGTATTAACTAATGTCTTCTTTGCAGGTGCACTTTTGACAATTTTTATTCTAAGGAAAAAGTTGATTTAAGCACCCATGTATGGGAATAGGAGTGTGCATGACAGAGTGTACATTACAGAAATGCTTAATAGTTCAATTTCTTGCCCATTCCTATGATAGAATAGGTTGTATACATTTCCCAAGCTACATCTAATATAAATTAAAAAAACAAAAAAACACACACACACATCACATGTTAAGTAAACCAGCTTCCGATCACTCGCTGTGGATATGAGCCGACCATTAGAGTACCAATGATGTTCTTAAAGCCCTGGTGAACAATATAAAAAAAAAAAAATACCAATTTGCATTTGGAGTATGTGGTACTAAACCTGTCAACATGAAAGCGCTTCAGAAGGAGAAGTAAAGAATGCTGCTGAGCTCCACTGGGTAGCTTGATAACATGTGTCTGCATTGTTAAGAGGTCTTTCCTATCAAGCACTTGTCGAATATAATGGATTTTCCCAGCGTCCACCCTGAAAAACAAAATCATATATATATATATATATATATATAAGAGATATATCTAGAGATATATCTAGAGATATATATATATATATATATATACACACACACACATAACTTTATTTTTTCAGATCTTAAGTTATTTTCTGGGCCCTGGACCTTGGAGGCTTTGTAGAGCTTTGGGTGGGAATAAGTCTCAATATCTAGCCCCTTATCTTACCTGGTTGCCAGACCACCTTATTAGTCTAATCTGTGCACTGGCCTTTATGTATGTGAGCTGACTGATGCTCAGGGTTCTCTCTCTGCTATGCCAGAGTCTTCTGCTGGATGAAAAGGGCCAGGAGGCTCTTGGAGCAGAAAACAATCCTAAAATATCACCAGTGAAAGGCATATCAAAGTAAAGTTAAAACATTATTGGGTACCTGAGAGGAAACCCATTTTAGAAGATGCACAGAAAATATTGCCAGCAACCAAGCAAAGGTTTGCTGATAGAGTGTCACATGTCCACTGTATGTTGGCAAAACATGCTCTTTCCCACATCTGAACAGAGGAAGGGTATGTAAGGCCCTGGGCTTTCAGGGTTGGGTCGGTGTATGTGTATTACCTAGGTTTTTCTCCTACACATGAAGAGGGGCAACAGGATTTGGGTCTCTTATGGAGAAAACATTTTGTTTCCTCAGATCTGACTGAGGCTGAAGGTGCTCTCTCCTCTCTCTGCTATTTGACAGCCTGCTGCTGGGTGAAAGGCCGATTACTGACAGAATGCTAAATATGCTGAGGGTTTTGTAGAAGCCAAAAGGGAGCATCCTGTTAGTCTGTGGCTCGTACGAACAGATGTTTTATGCTACAAACTGCTGTACAAAGCACTCCTACATTAATCCTCTTTGTTTGCTGCCTTGCAGCATAAAAGTGCAGGACAAACCGGCTTGGACTGTTTACTTGGTGTCCTTGTCTCATAAATGGTTAACTACTGCCAATACCAATTGAGCCTGTCTTATGATATTTAAAAAACAAATTAAATAAATATTTGGGAGTTTTTAAATGCGAGTTTGCACATATTAGAAAAAACAACGATAAATAAAAGTAATTTAAAAAGTAACTAAACTTAACAATTTTTAATTTTAATTTTATTAACACAGAGTTTCCCTTTAACAAACTGAAACAATAATAAAAGAAAAAAAATGGACATACTTGAAGTCTCCCTGCAGGTCCCTCTGAATTTCTCCTTGCCAGCGTGATCTTCCAATTTTCTCAAGCAAGCAGTATGAACAATCTGGTAACTTTAATGAAGGATCACCATCCCATCCTATCAAAGCCCGAAACCGCAAAGTCTGAGAAGCAACAATCACAAGTTTCTCTCGCCATCTGAAAAACAAGTTAAACCCATCATAATATTGTAATGTAAAATTTTCAGAATTTAAACATACTTTTACTAAAATATGTCTTCATCTTTACACTCAAGATAACAGCATCATAGGATCTAAAAAAAACAACAACAACATTAGTTACCTGATACACATTTCCTGAGATTTTCCAAGTCAGCAGTACCTGAGAAATAGCTTGGCCCATCTAGGAAAAAATATGCTATAGTGAGGCTAAAAATAACTCCCTCTTAGAGGTCATTGCAAAAAAAGAATGACAAAAAAAAAAGGGAAGGAACACTAACGATGTGCTGAAATATTCTTGAAAAACTTTTTTCAGTCATCTTGCAGGACAGCACTACCTGAGTGGATAAAAAACATACAAACCTGGAGGAACTAGCAAATAAAAATTGGATCCTGGCTGGAAAGAACATTAACTCAATAATGTGTATTGTGCGCTAGGAGGACAAGGTGGCTTCTTCTATGGATCTGATAAATGTATTAACCCTAGAGTTCTCAACATAGAAAGCAGAAACGGATCCAGGTGAGTGGGTTTAAAGCAAAGAAGGTTCTGCTTTACTATTGCATAAGCCTAAGAGAAGGTTATTCTGAACTTGCATGTTATAGAAGACCTGGAAGCACCCTTGCTTTTGTGAAGCCACTAGAACTACGACTAAAGGATTACTGTACTTTCTCTAATATTTGGGCATTAAGAGAATGAATAAGACATCTATGAATATCTGATGAATACTTCCTGATCATGACAGTCGAAGGATTTAAGCAGACACCACATGCTGTGATTTGTGGAATACCAGGAGACTTTGGGAAGAACGGAATGATCTACTCAAAGCACAACCTGATAAAGTACAAAAAGAAAGCTCCTCGACGGAGAAAGCTTGAAAATCAGAAATCCTATGAGCTGTTGTAATGAACCTTATAGAACTGTTCAAGAGAGGCACAGAAAGTTTCCTGACTGAGATTTAAAAACTAAGGGATAGACACTTAAGAGGACGAATTCTAAAGAGAGTAGGTCTAGCCTGAAGATAGCTCAGAGCAAAGAATGTGAAACCTAGGCACGGGACATGAACATCAGGGAAAAAAAGTCCATAGACGACATTTTAAAAGCCCCTACAGGTCATCAGTTTAGAGATACGCATAAATATTTGTTATGGAGATTCGCTTGGTTCAACGCACACAATCCATACAAACCAAACACAAAGAATTTCCCCCGTGCTTAAAAGCACAGTTGTATTAAGCTCTTTTGTGCAAGGACTGGAGGTATCCCATGTTTTCATGCTGCTCGTTCTGTGGTTCGGTTCTTAGAGCTCAGCACAGGTATTTGTTTATTTTTATAGCTGTCCAACAGGAAGTGATGTCACAAACAGGAAACCAGGAAGTGATGTCAACAACCAACATCACTTCCTCAATACCTCAACATATCATAGCCAGTCAACAAAGCACATGCACACAAAAGAAAAGGGAGTGTATGTCTGTATCATAGTAGAAGCGGTGTGCATAGCCAATAGACCCGTGTGCACAGCCGCACGTTTTTCCTAGCCGCCATCTTTCCAGACCCACAAACACAATCTCCCATTACCACTTGAGCGAACCTCATCCAGCACTGCTCAGTGAGCAATGCCCAATAACGTTACTATGATTCCTATGAATGCGTGCTTATCTGCAGGGACAATGCCATACTACCTCCAGCGCGCTGATCAGACGCATCAGAAATACGAACGCACGTTCCTTTCATAAAGGCAGATATGTATCTTAAATAATAATATGTCCTCAAAGCAAATTGTATACACGCCAAACCAATAAATCCGCGTTTTGCGCAGGGGCCCTAGCTTGGCGTCCACACACTTGCGAAGAAAACACTGCTCCGCCACGCTTAAGATATCTACTCCAATGGTTTAACCCCAGTGTCTATTTAAATCCGGGTCACGCGCCAATCGAGCATGGCCCAGAAATCCGGACACTGAGAGACAAGATTACAATATTACAATATACTAAAAACACATCCTAGTAAAATTTCCACAACATATTGGCCCTAGATTTATTGATCTCACTCTGGCGTGTGCGGCGATACCAAACATGCGTAGCACAATCGTAGTTTTTGGCCATTTACTCTCTTTCCCTCACCCCAACTAATTCCCTAGTAAAAAAAAAAAAAATGTAAAAGGGCAATCCATTATAATGCGCAATCAAAACGCAATCCATGGTCATGTCTAAGTGCCTGCAAAGACCTACAGATAAAGCCCCCCCTACTAGCCCATTACTATGATAGACTGCTAATAGCAATTTGGAGTTGGGAGGTGTTATGCAAGCTCTGAACAGGGAAGTGCTGGAACTTTGCGGACTCAGAACGGCCTGGCTGTTGGAAGCACTGGGGGCAATAATAAAATAGTTGCTGCGGGTATGTCCTAGCACCTCTATCAACCTGCACTTTATACCCGATAGTAGACAGGATAACTATAAATGAAGACTGGATAATTGACAGTTTAATGTGTGGTTAATACACTATGCCTCAAGATGCTTCTTTTTTTAATTTAATAATTATTGTATGGTATTTATATAGTGCAAACAGTTTGCACAGCTCTTTGTAAAACAATTAGGAAAAGACACCAAAACATGTGATTTACAAAACTGTGTAATGAACATCTGGAGTATCACAGATACAGATAAGAGTATCTTCTGTCTTAGAAAATATAATACATCATACTCACTTAGCAACTGCATCTTCACATGTGATTGGGTGTTTTCTTAGGTGCTCTGCAACTGAAACTCGCTCCTTAAAAAAACGGCACGAGCCTTGGATCCCATTTTTATTATCTATTATGGTATGAACTGGGTAGATGTCTTCAGTGATATAATCTCCTTTGGCTTTAAGTACACTGGGATCACAATCAAGCTCTTCATACCTGAAAAATATATATATATAATGCATACGGTTAGGAAGGTTGATTTATAAACGGTTGGTGTAAACTGCTCTAAATCCACTTTACATTTTTAATGAACTAAAATAATATATTTTTTAAAATAGATACAGTAAACTCCCAGTTATTCAGCACCCACAGGGATCGGTAGGTGCTTGAGAGTTAATAGTAACTCTCCAGCAACCATTCCCATGGCCCCCTGGACCAGCCACCACAGATTGCTTCTGACGGCTATGTATCACAGTTTAACAACACTGTAACCATGCGAGTGCAACATTGTTTCCATTCAAACATTGTTTCCCTTGCCATCCATTTATTGCGCTAGGTTAGGACACGCTTTTCTCTCCTGTGCTCAGTAGGCAGGTACAATAGAAAGCCTGCTATTGGCTATTACAAATTGTAATAGCCAATAGCAAACTGGCTATTGAAACCTCGCCCACATGTGCAGAACTGAGAGAGAAAGTTCTCTCTCAGGTCTACTCCTCTGCTCAATAACCAGCCTGCTATTGGCTATTGCAATTTGAAATAGCCAATAACAGGCTGGCTATTGCTCTCCATTGTTTACATTCTGCTGCTGATCGCAGAATCTAGCCGCCGGGCAGCAGCAAGATGTAAACAAAAAATGTTGTTAGAAACGAAATTTGTTGCTAACAAATTTTTTAGTGTGCATTAAATCACCAGCAAAAAAAAAATACACACACAGGACTGTCATATAATGGACAGGGACTGCTGAGACTTGTAGTGCCCTCACACCAGGACTGTCATATAATAATTAGTGGGCCTGAGCACTGTACCACGGCAAGCGGCAGGGCTCATTTTTCTTTCTTCTTCATGTCCAGGCTCCCGATTTTATTCACCCTCGGCATGGCCCTTAGTAACTTTGGATTTGGGTGTGGAAATCTTCTTTAATATTACTCGTCCAAGGACTAAAGTGGGGGCCCAATCTACTTGTCCTTTATGACAATCTACTTATCCTGATACAAAAAAATATTTTAACCGTGCCAATAAATGCTTCTCATTGGTCAGCGTGGTCACCTGACCGAACTGACCAATGAGCTCTCGCAATTTGCGAGTGAAATTCAAAATCCGTAGGGTTGCACTGGACGGCAGTATTGGGTACAGATAGCGCACCTGTACCGGCGATGGGGAAGGACCGTTCACCAAAAGGTAAGTATGGGGGGGCGGGTTGGCCAGATTTAAGCAGGTAATTCTATTTTACCAAAAAGGATGGCTACCACAATATGGCACATGGTGGAATGGGAGCGAGCAGCACTCACACACAATGCCCTACACATGCATTTATTCACATGCAGATGGTGGGTGGGGCAGGTTATTTTATTTTATTACTTTTTACCTTTTTAAATCTTTAGTTTATAATTTGTATTTTATTATTTTTATTACCTTTTTAATCACTTTACATTTTTTAACCTTTTTATTTTATTATTTTGTATTTATCACTTTCTTTTATTTTTGTTTCACCTAACTTTATTGATATCACACACACAGGTTAACAAGCCCTTATGCGATATATTTTGGAGGTGACAGGCTCTCTTTATGAGCTCACCCTCCAGTACAGAAAATCCAGCACAGCATTCTGCTGAATCTGCTGTACAGCTACACATGTGACAGCTGACTCAGGAAATGCCGATCACAGCACGTGTCACTGATCACAGAGCAGATCAGAAAACGGACATTCTCCGATTTGCTCCCCATCCTGAAATTATTGCGTGGTCCCGGGTCCCCCACAAGAGCCAGAAAAAAATGGCGGAGCTGTACAGCTACACATGTGACAGCGGACTCAGGAAATGCCGATCACAGCACGTGTCACTGATCACAGAGCAGATCAGAAAACGGACATTCTCCGATTTGCTCCCCATCCTGAAATTATTGCGTGGTCCCGGGTCCCCCACAAGAGCCAGAAAACCATGGCGGGAAGAGGGCGACTGGGGTAGGGAGGGTCGGGGGTATAGAGGACTTTGGAGGAAGGGGGGGGCGAACCATGGAGAAGGGGGGAGTGGCAGG
>NW_017307995.1:257372-257975 GCF_000935625.1 Nanorana parkeri
GGAAAGGGAACTTACCCTTTAATGCACATCAGTGCATGTTAGAGAGCGCTGCTGCTTGGCTACCACAATATGGCACATGGTGGAATGGGAGCGAGCAGCACTCACACACAATGCCCTACACATGCATTTATTCACATGCAGATGGTGGGTGGGGCAGGTTATTTTATTTTATTACTTTTTACCTTTTTAAATCTTTAGTTTATTATTTGTATTTTATTATTTTTATTACCTTTTTAATCACTTTACATTTTTTAACCTTTTTATTTTATTATTTTGTATTTATCACTTTCTTTTATTTTTGTTTCACCTAACTTTATTGATATCACACACACAGGTTAACAAGCCCTTATGCGATATATTTTGGAGGTGACAGGCTCTCTTTATGAGCTCACCCTCCAGTACAGAAAATCCAGCACAGCATTCTGCTGAATCTGCTGTACAGCTACACATGTGACAGCTGACTCAGGAAATGCCGATCACAGCACGTGTCACTGATCACAGAGCAGATCAGAAAACGGACATTCTCCGATTTGCTCCCCATCCTGAAATTATTGCGTGGTCCCGGGTCCCCCACAAGAGCCAGAAAAAAATGGGGGGGAGAGG
>NW_017307995.1:257994-258892 GCF_000935625.1 Nanorana parkeri
AGAGGACTTTAGAGGAAGGGGGGGGCGAACCATGGAGAAGGGGGGAGTGGCAGGGGGGGCGGACAAGCCGGCAGATCACTTGTACAAAAATGAGTGCCGGCTTCCCCGCTGTACATTTGACCTTGTTTGCCCGAAACAGGGCTAAATGTAGAAATGTAGAACTGCAAGTCCTTGCCGTTGGGCGATAGGAATTCCACACCCTTGTTTAAGCGATCCCAAAAAACTCATCTCTTCAGGGAAGCCTATCCGCCTCCACCCAAAATCTGTAATTTGACTTTCTCCATCAGCTCATCCCTCACAGTTAATGCCTTTTGTATCACTTGCCCCTCCTACTAGATTGTAAGCTCTTATGAGTAGGGTCCTTCTGACTCTACTGACTTGTATTGGAACTGTACTGTCTCCCTGCATTTTGTAAGGCGCTGAGCAAACTGTTGGCACTATAGAAATCCTGTATTAATAATAATAATAAATAATAATAATAGACACCAGAACAAGGAGGTAAGGAGGAAACCTTCAGTGGAGTTATTTATTCCCGTGACAACTGTCTGCAGGCTTGTTCACGCCATCTCCAGACTATTTCTGGATGTGTTTGCGCATACGCATTTATGCCTGTTTTTTTAAGCGATCTGGTGCGTTTTCTTTTTGTTTTTGTGCTTTCCAGTATGAAATAAAGCATGCTGCTGTATATTTTTTTTAAAAGCTCTGGAACTGTATGCAATGGTGTAAACTAGCCTCATTTAAAACCATTGGAATTACAGTGTATGTGTTTTGGTGCAGGTAAAGCACCTGTCTGGAGATGGTGAGAACAGAAAACCTCCCCAGATTTGGAGACATTTTTTCTCATTTCCTGTTGTCTCTTTAGGACAGGAAATGAAGAAAAAGCTCCCCAGGGGGGCAT
>NW_017307995.1:258909-270359 GCF_000935625.1 Nanorana parkeri
ATCCTGACCTGTTGTTGATCACCAGGGGCTGCCTCTCTTCGGGGAGTTCACAGAAATCCAGCTCATCCTGCCGCAACAGGGACTGCCATAAGAGCTCCTTAGTGGCGGCATCCAGCAAGAGAGGAAACGTGGGGACACAAGCTTGGAGACGCAACCACAGAGCCGGGACCGTGATCCCATCCAAGCCTTCCAAAGCCACTTCATCTAATACCGCTTCCAGCGCCTCCATATTCTGGTCATCCACTAGGGAACAACACACAAAGCGATCTCACAACAGCATACATCTATCATAGTCTATATACTGGCTCATGTCAAGTGCAGGTTGACAGGGATAAAGAGCTCTATATTCCAAAAGATCGAACTCGTTAGATAATGAATGTTTCCAGTCTGGAAGCCATTTTGTTGAAGGCCTTCCCGGTTAAGCAACTAGTAATGCCTCCAAGAAAATGTCCGCCATCCCAAACTAGACAGTTTCCTTAGGGGACATTTTTTAAATGCAAGGCTGCTGATATGGTGGCGTAAAAGCGAAAGCTGTCATTGGCTAGAACCTACTGAAGTCAAGGTGTGATTGGAAAGTAAGCAGACTTGAAGTCTCGAATCTGCGCCAGGAGCCTGAGCACATTGGTCAGGACAGCGCTGCACCATCCTGATTGGCTGCTGTCATACTCAGTGTTTATTAGTTGCTTGCAACCAGGTAACCGGAGAAAACATTGGGGAACAGTTCTGTTATTCTATGCAGCATCCGAGGCGGCTACCAGCTGTGCCATGCACGGTAAGTGAATAGAGTGATTGAAATTGCTCTGAAATCACTTGAGGAACTCCAGCTCAGTGCATCATTATTCTTTTGAAGTAGTTGGGTTGCTGAATGTTTGTTGCACAGGTACACAAGGGTCAAAATCAGCCCTCAATCACATCTGAGCGTTTTGTTGTTTGTTTCCTAAAGCATGACAACGCTAAACATGAAGAACCCCATTATTTTTAGTGCTGCTTGTTTCGAGTGTTGTGTCTCTTGAAGCTCAAAAAAAGTACATGAGCTTCTTTTTGGGCAGAATCACGTTTTCGGCGTCATTTACTTCAACGTGAGCGACTAGGAAACGCACTTAACGCACATTTTGGCACAATTTTGTGCCTACCATCTGCTCCTAGTAAATAGCTTACCATTGCCTAACACAAACATGCTCAAGCCTGAGACACAGTTGAAAAACATGCAAAAACTGCTTCTATATTGTTTTAACTACGCTCAGCTCAGGTGTGCCAGGCAACAGCGTTTTTGTGCGTATCTACGTTTGTGATATGTTATCATAAGCATAAATCAAGTTGCGCTTTTTGTTAGCTGAATCTAGCTCTTTGATGTTAATGGGCAGACGCATGTTAAATGCACGCAAAAACACAGCAAATGTGTGTTTTCGAGTGTTTCCTATTAAGTCTATGGGGCCAAAACGAGCTGTAATATGACAAAAAAAAGCTCATGTATATTTTTCAGTGACAGGCATTTTGCTTATTGCAAGAAAAAAATGAAGATATGAATGGGATTTTTGGGGGGCATATTTTTTGAGCGTTTAAGGCAGAAAAAGTGCTGCAAAACGCTCAGCGCGAGCCAGGCCTAAAGTGTAACTACGAGCAGACTCAGAAATGACATATATGATGCAGACTGTCATGACTTGAAAACCGAAAGGTGGGTGGGGGATTGCGTGCCTGTAGTTAAAGGGACCCTGTCATGTATGCTGGCCTCCTTTTTATAAGACTCCATTCACACATTAGTGGTAATATGTGCGGAAACACACTAAACATAAAAAAACAATGCATTCCATAGTGCATTGATCAGACTATTGCGGCGTCCATGCAGTATGAAACTTCAAATCCCGGAAAATAATCCAAGCATGATTTAAGGGGCAGATTTCCTGCGTATGTAAAATTGCACGTTTACATGCCGCACGGTTTTCCACGCAGAAAAACGTGCGGAAAACGCAAATGTCATAGGTGAATGGGGCCTTAAAATGCTAGTTGTCTGATTTAGGACCCATTCACACTAGTACATTAATATGAATTGTGTCACATGTCAACTGCATTAAGGCAGCCCGAAAATGTTCAATGGTCTGCCAATGCACAACAAAAAATGCTTGTGCAGCATTTTCTTACGGAGCGCACCACAACACACAGAGATGTATTGCTTTAATGCAGGGGTGGGCAACTCCGACCCTCCAGCTGTGCTTTAACTACAAATCTCAACATGCCTCTGGGAGTCATGCCTGATGACTGTCAGTCATGGGATTAATGGTTCCACAACAGCTGGAGGGCTGGAGTTGCCTACCCCTGTCTTAGTGGGTTGGAGTGCCATTGAAAATGATAGGGAGGACCCATCTGTGTGTAATGAGGGGGCTAGGGATATTTCTGCTCTGAGATGATCATTATTTTATTATTACAGGTGTATGTATACAGTGCCAACATGCATTACATACTGCACATTGACATCAGTCCCTGCCCTTAAGGAACTTACATTCTAAGGTCCCTAACTTACTTAGGAGTATGGGAGAAAACCAGGTACCCAGAGGAAACCCATGCAAACAAGCTCCTTGCAGATAGAGTCCTGACCGAGATTCAAACCAGTGACCCCAGTGATACAAGGCAGAAGTGCTGATCACTAAGCCACTGTGCTGCCCATATGTTTTAGTAGACTAACTCTACTTGTTGCTTGGGTCCATCTCCCAGCCCCATGCTTTTCTCATTCCCAAGTATACATTGTTCTCTCGAGATACTTTGACAAATGCAGACAACAATACCACAAATACTGTTTATAAGTTGTGTATTGAATTTATTAGATTTAGCTGCTAAAATCTTTTCCTGCGCGCTATTCTTTTCTTCTTTTTTTTTTATCCCCTAGTAACTTTTCCTGGAAAGAACACTACCAGGCAGTAATAAGAGTCTGCTATGGACCATACTTCTCAACAATAGGCTACACCCAAACATCCTGTTAAATGCTGAGCTCTGCCATGTTCCACACAGACACACACACAAACATACTTTGACAAACAATTTTAACCAGTTAGTCTGCAACCTTATTGGACAAAAGTAAACTACTCCCACAATCCATGGTATCTTTTCTATCATTTTTGAGTCTTCTCTTATGCAAAACAAAATTAAATTGGAGAAAAACACTAAAATGATCAGAAAGCATTATACTGCCCTTTTTTGTGTGTCTTTTAGGTAGATCTATGGGAAGCAATGAAAGAAGTCATTCTAGAGCTAAGACTAAAAATGTGGTGAGTCCATATCTCTCATTATTATTGTTTAGAAGTTTGTCAGAATATTTTGGTTTAATATGAAATCAGATATGTGTTGCTGGGGATTAACTCTACTGCATGTAGGGTTGAAAAGCTTCTAATTTAACATGAAATATTAGCTTGTAGTGATCAATGTTTAAAATCCTAAAGTAAGTCTTAACTTTGCCCATGCTTTGCAAAGCAACAGATTTACTTTCATTCTGTTTTGTCTTAGCATCCAATACGTTCTCCACAACCCATGTGACAGCCATTGGCTAGTCGCCAAGCACCAGTACTAATACATGAGAGGAAGTCATGTGATCGCCGTACCGGGAAGTTAAGGAAAGGTGGATAGTAGGCCGGGCATTAAGATGTACCCATTTCTTTGCCCTGCATGGATATAGCACACCTTCACTTTAAACCTGGTCATGTCCTGCATCCCTGGTAGCCAACTTGCAGTCCTCAGAGCCTTTGAGTCAGGCAGTAGTCTGTGTATTTCTTACCTCGATACTTATTCATGCCATGAAGGTCAAATATATTCCAGGGGTGCGTGATTTGTATCACCTGAAGCACGGGACACGCAAGGTAATTATGGGGTCAGATGTCACTTGACGTCTGTCAGTTGCTGACCTGTCACCTTTCAGGTCAGGTAGTTGACAGACAGCAGCTGTCACTGATGCACCAACTGAAGTGTCAGGCTTGGACAAAGTGAGTAAAAGCTGATCTTAGCCCAATCACTAAAATCTCATAAAGGCTTAAACATGTCAGGGTAATTTAAAAGCTGTGCTAAGTCTTTTTAAATGTGCAGCTTTTGTTAAAGCTGAACTACAACCTCCTAGCCCTTACAGCCAAGGAATGTGCCATCTTAGCCTTTATTTGGATTGCAGTTGCCATGGTACTGCACATGTGATCACCTATGACAACAAGCCATTTAAAGGCTTGAAAGTTGGGTTGGGAGCTGAAATAAGCTGCGTCAACACATACACTGAGTGGCCAGATTATTATGACCACCCCATCAGTACTTCATTGGGCCTCCTTTTGCCTTCAATACTGCGGCGATTCTTCTTGGCATTGACTCCACAAGATCTTGAAAGGTGATGCGAGGAATCTGACACCATGCCTGATGAATAGCACTGTCCAGTTCTGTGAGATTTGATGGTTGTGGAACCAGCTGCCTGATGGCTCTTTCAACTTCGTTCCACAAATGGTCAAATGGATTGAGATCTGGTGATTGTGGGGGCCACCTAAGCAAGGTAAAGTCTCCCTCATGTTCTTGAAACCACTCCTGCACAATACGAGCACCGTGGCATGGTGCGTTGTCTTGTTGGAAGAAGCCATCTCCATTGGGATACGCCATCAACATGATAGGATGAACTTGATCAGCAACGATACTTTGGTATGTTGTGCTACGTTCAACGGCTGTTAAATCGCGTTGTTTACCCATATCTTCAGAAAAAAATCACTTCTACTGTCGTGGTAAATAAACTGCTTCCCTATTTATAATGGTCTGGCCCTCTAGCAACTTCAGCACCAAATTATAGCTAATTTGCCTACAAACGTCAGGTGGTCATAATAATCTGGCCACTCAGTGTATTTTAGGAAGATGGTCCACAGCAGTAATGTGCAGATGGCACTAGGGTTAGAGCATGTAGACAGGAAGCTGCAGAAAAAGGCAGAGGGGATCGGCAACCTGACATGTAAAAAAATGTTAGGATTTGTAAGGATACACTGCAGTGAAATCTGTGTTCCTTACTACTTCTGCATTACTTACTACTAAGCCCTGCATTGTGCATTACCTACTGTTGACATCTGTGCTCTGCTTTACTTACTTTTGACCTTTCCACTCTGTGTTAAATACTACTGACCTCTGATCTCTCTGTTACATACTACTGAACTCTGCATTACTTAATACTGATTCCTGAGCTCTTCAAACATTCCTTCCTTTTTTGGGGCCTTACTTGGTTATGTCCTAAAAAGCAAGCTGGTGGTCTTTGATCTCTTCCATGTTGTTTAGGTTTTTCTCCAGCTATCCTGAGTTGTCTACTCTTGCTTTAGCTAAATAAAGGGCAAATATACATCTTTCATAGGTGACTGCTTGATTATAATTAAAGACTTCTAATATACAGCCTGTCAGCCCTTTGTGATAGTAAGGGCCTGTGTCAATTGGCTTTGTTCGCTTCAAACAATTTTGCATTTTCATACAAGTCTATAAGAATGCAAAACATGCTTGAAGCAGCTCAAATGCAGGTCAGAAGAAGTCAACTTCAAAGTAAATGTACACCTTTAATAAATTCTAAACCATCACAGAAGCCTATCAGTCTGATGCCATTAACACAAGCACAAAGCATCCCCACCCCTGCACACGCACATAAGAACGCAAACACACATGCATAAGTAAACCTTGATTGAACAATACATGTTAGGTATTGCTGTTCATTCTGGAGTGAGATGAATAATTGAAGGGTCCAGGAAAGATATTTTATTTTTTATTTTTTTACTGTTAAGAGTAATTTATCATCTCGCTATGTACCATCATGTTTCACACTAATGGTTGTTATTTTATTTTTTTTCTTTTAAGAATGACTTTGGTAAGCAGAGTGAGTTTGATGAGAAACATGATGAATATTTATTATATCTTCAACAGAAAAACAGGTAAGAAGCAAACAAATTGTGTTTAAAAACAAATTGCAAAGCAAGATGGAACAGAGTTAAACTGCCCAGGCGCTGAGTTTATTTTGGCCTGTTCTTGATGAACAAGCCAAATTTCACTCAGTGGGTGGCCCTGCCAGCATCCTCCTGCCCATCAATCTAAAATCGAAGGAGCTGGCAAAACAGTAACTGCAGCCAGTCAGCTGCTGTCACTATACTGCCATTCTGACAGTTGCTGTCTAAATACATTTAAGGTGCCCATACACTGCACGATTCTCGTATGAAAATCGCGGGAAATACCGCCATCATACGTTAATCGTGTGGTGTATGGAAGGCGTGCGACCGTTTCTACTGTACGGTCGCACGTCTTCCGTCGAACAATCAGGCTGGAAAACCCGCCGGGAATCGTACGATTCTCTGTGAGTTAGTGGCCTGCATGTTCGACAACTGACGCTTGTGGTCATCATAAGCCTGCCCCTCATTGCAGTCATCGGACTGTGGGTTGACCTGTTTGTCAAACGAGTTCCGAATAAACATTTTAATCAATTAATGTGATATTAAAGTCAATAGGTTTTTAAGCCATTTCAAATGCCTCAAATTATTTACAATGGATGCTGCTTGCTCCTTGATGTTTAAAACTTTTAATTTCCTGAAGAATCAACTGGTGCTTTGAGCATCGACCCTCCTATCCCATTTCAGGGTGCCTCCTCTTGCTTGCAGTGTCCTATGGAGCCACCCTTGTGTGTGCTAATGAGCTGTGTGTTTCTTCACAAAGGCACAGCAAGGCAAGTCACTCTCCTGCTCCACACTCCTCCTTCCTCCCTTCTCTAAGCTAGTAGATGTAATGCTACTGCATACTTCTCTGTCCCTTGTAATCTTGTACTGGACAGGAAGTTCAGGGAACCTGAACAGAGAGACTTGGAGCCAGCTGTTCCGAAACATGGTGACTGTAAATTCTTTTGAAAAAAAAAAGAAATACTGTACTGGTCAATGTATATTTGTTTGATCAGGATTCATTATTGAAGAAAAAGTTTGAGCATCTAATACTACTTTAATGACACAGATCTGGCGGCTGCTAAGCTAAGTGAAAATTCACTTAGCAAACTGAGCATGATTTACTCCTTTAGTGTATAAACCTCCTGTGTGTTTATACAGATTTGACCATATATTTGTGCAGCTGTAGTAACAAGGGCGAGCAGCTGAGACAAGGCAGCCAAGGGAGGCAGGTAGAATAAGTTAGAAGTTATATTATAGTATTATATAGTAATGGTTATTTGCCATAATTGCTGTTTTTCTTAGCAATGAGATCTGAAAATAATGAGTAAACTGGATTGGTTCTAGAATACCTGTTTGTGTGAAATTTAAAAGAGTTAGGGGCTAGGTTTGGAACACTAAAGACCAATAAGTCAGAATTCTGTGTTATGTAAAGTATTTGCAGTATTGAAATGGAAGATATTATGTATATAAAGAAAATAAAAATTCTAATTTGGATATTGAAAAAGCAGTTGATGTGATATCCAGATTTTGTATGTTGATTAAACTATACTGAATATTGGCCAAAAACTGGCCAAATGATTCTACTCAAAGAGTGCTGGAATATCTGAGCTGCTTTTTTGAGACTAGTGATAAGAAAGAAGGTTGTGACCAAGTGTGAAATACACTGTAATCAGTATCTGGTGCCAGTGCTATATAGGACAGGCAGTTGTCTAACCAATTGTCAATCTTTGATAGACACCTGCTTACTTCCTGTAGCAGTAGAAGGGTGTGCATTAGCGTCCGATCTCAAATAATTTAATGAATTATAATTTAAAGGATTCCATATAGCAAGTCAGCATCATGGTGGCCTGAAAATCATTATTGGGTGACTTTCTTCTCTGACATTTCTAAATTCAGATTTATATATTCTGATTGGGCTATTATTTAATTATGTTATTGATATTCACTAATCAAAGCTTGATTCATGTATTATATTTGTTTTTTAGGGTACAGAATATTAGTAAAGCAAAGGATACTGCACAAGTTAAGTTAGAACACCTGGAACAAGGATTTTCTATCTATATAAATGGAGCAAATGCTGAGTTAACAAAACATTACAGCACACACAATTTAACAAGAAGTGGTTTAAAAACACAAGAAGGGAAAGGTGGGTATTGTTTTCAAGAGCGCATAGAAATGTTGTTACATGATACTCTGTGTTAGCCTCTCTTAGTCAATCAAGTTATGAATTGAAAAACAAAGCTTCATTTCATGGTTGAAAAATTGAATCTAACGTTAAAGGACACTATCTCTTTGCCCATGGAGGATAAAATGACAGGGTCTCTGCAGCCAGGCCCCACTAAGCTTCTTATACTCTCCTTGCCAGCACTCCCCAACTGCTCTTGCCCCTCTCACAGGGTACCTATAAACATTTCTGGTTATCCTGTCCCAAAATAAAAGATTAGTCAAGCATCAATAAAACAAAAAAAATCAGGTATGCTCAAAAAATTATATCAAAATAGAATATATTTGTATTTTTCTCTGAAACAAAATGACTAGACATAGCATTTTTTTATAGCCAAATATCTATTCATAGAATATTGAAATTCAAATGACAATAGCACACAATGTCAAACATGACTAATTTTTGGTATTCGAAAAAAAACAAACATACATTATCCTTAAATTTGGGAACCTTTTTATAAAAACATGGAAGTCATGGACTGGACATAGGCAATGACAGTAGTCAGACAGCACAGAGAAAATGTAATGTATATTAGATACAGACCATGTGCCATGTATTGGCTCTGCAGAAATGTCAGAGGTGAGTGTCATTTTACCAATGCAGAGACATCTATGGTTCATATGTCATGTCTGATGCAAGAGGGGTTGTTATATTTAGTGCCCATGCAGATGGTAGAGGCGGGGCTGTTACATGGTATATGTTAGTGTCTTGTCGTCTTGTACCCTAAGCAGAATAGCATTAGTGAATCACCTGCACTCCATACAGCGCTTTGACCATACGAAATAGCTGTTGGTGCTCAAAGTGACGACACAGATGGTGATGTGCCAAAGTCCAATTTAATGATAGAAGTCACCAGCATTCACTTGTAATGTGCAAGGAGCATCAGCACTGTTATTGATGCGTCACAGAGCCAACGTTTCGGGGCCACGCAGGGTCCCTTCCTCAGGGTGACATAGGGACCATCACTATGTCACTCTGAGGAAGGGACTCTGCGTGGCCCCGAAACGTTGGCTCTGTGACGCTTCAATAAAGTGTCTATGCTCCTTGCACATTACAAGTGAATGCTGGTGACTTCTATCATTGATTGTACCCCAGGGCTGCAACAACTAATCGACATAATCGATTATAATCGATTATTGAAAAAGTTGTCAACTTTTTCAATAATCGATTAATCGTCTTCCGATCAGTAGGCCCTGTTCACAGCTCCACACGCTGTGCGCCGCACCTCCTCCCCACCTCATGCTCGCCGCTGCCAGACCCGCTCGCATCCACGCTCCACACGTCGCACCTCCTCCCCGCCTCACATTTCCTGCCCGTCCACATCCACGATCGGCACAGGGACGCGGGGAGATGTAGTAAGGAGGAGCAGGTGTGGGGGGATGACAGCCGCTGATAGACAGGTCCGATCTCAGAAGCAAGTTGCTGGAAGACTGCTCAGGTAAGCCTGCACTTTCCCACACATGGTGCTCTATAATGTATTGCTGGGATTTGTATTTCTCTATAGCTGATGGTACATTGTGCTGTATACTATAATATACAGCACAATGTACCATCAGCTATAGAGGAATACAAATCCCAGCAATACATTATACACTGTATGTATAATGTATTGCTGGGATTTGTTGTACTCCTCTGTAGTTGATGATATTCTGCATTGCGCTGTATAGAGGACTACAAGTCACAGCAATAATACATTATACAGCGCAATGCGGAATACCAGCAGCTATAGAGCACTACAACAAATCCCAGCAATAATACATTATAAAGTGGTACAATGCTAAATACCACCAGCTATACAGGACTACAAAACCTAGCAATAGTACATTGTACAGCGCAATGCAGAATACCGCCAGCTATTATGTACTATTGCTGCGATTTGTTGTATTCCTCTATAGCTGGCGGTATTCTGCATTGCGCTGTGTAATGTGCTTTTGCTGGGTTTTGTAGTCCTCTATAGCCGGTGCCATTCTGCATGCATTGCTGTATAATTTTACACTTTCCATTTCACTATATTGCACACCACACTATCTTTTTTCTTTTTTACTTCCACCGCTCCAAGCTTGCTCCTGTGATGGACTACAACCTCAATACAAACTAGTAGTCCATCACTGGAGCCATTTTTTAAACTTTATTTTATTGTTTATCCGATTAACCGATTAATCGAACCTAATAATCGGCTAACTAATCGATTTTGAAAATAATCGTTAGCTGCAGCTCTATTGTACCCTAGTCAGCCTATTTTCCCTCCTCCTGTTTAAATGAGGAGATTCAGTAAGATATTTTTCTTTATATGCAACTCAGTGTTGTGGAAGCGGACCTGATCCTTGTGATTCCAGTGTACTGCCTGCAGTGACTAGCATGTGCTGGGGCAGTCCATTGATCTTATAGGACTTGGAGTAGGTATTACAGAAGATCAGGTTGCAGCCTTACAGATCTGGGACACAGAGGCCAGATGATGTAAGGCCAAGAAGCACTCACTGCTCTAGTAGTGTGGACTTTTATGGTAAAATTAGTCACTTTATCTGGCAACTCATAGATAGGCCTGTACAACAACCTGTCGAATCCACTTGCAAATAGTGGATCTGGAAGCTGGAGTACCTCCTTTAGTATCTTCTGGAATGACAAACGGGGAATCCATCTACCTTTTTAACCCCTTCATGACTGAGACCTTTTTTTTTCCATTTTTTTGCAACCATGTTATATTCCACATTTTAGGCCTGAAAATTACTTAAAACCCCCCAAACATTATATATTTTCTGAATGCCAAGACCCTATACAATATAATGGTGGTAGTTGCAAATTTTTATGTTGCGCAATATTAGCGCAACTCCTTATTAAACCCCAAAATTTTGTGATAAATTTAATTAAATGCCACAAAATACCAATTTTTTTAATGAAATATAAAAGATGAGGTTACAACAAGTAAACGATACCCAACATGCCCAGTTTAGAAATTGCTTGCGTCTTTGAAACAGCGAAAAACTGCAGTACCCCAAAAAGTCCACAGAAGACGCTTTAAAAGCCCCCACAGGTCATTAATTTAGAGATACCCCAAAATACTGGCCCTAGAATTATTGCTCTCGCTCCCGCGTGCGCGGCGATACCCAACATGTGTAGCGCGTAGGCCCACCCGACACGTGTTTACGTGGCGACGCGCGGGGGCGGGGTACTTTTAAAAATTGTTTATTATTATTATTGGATTTATTTTATTTTTAATTTTAGAAACTGTTTTTTTTACTTTACTTTGCCTGCTATCACATGGGGGGGCTTACAAGCCCCCCCCCCCCCCCCCCCGGCTAAGCGATGTGGGTGGCCAGACA